>NC_033625.1:693063-897674 GCF_001540865.1 Ananas comosus | reverse complement strand
AGAGAGATTTTTTTTTTTTTTTTTTTTTGAGACCACAGAGGTATGTTAAAATCTATAATAGAATAATAAAATAGAATAAAAAATTAAAAAATAATAATGATAAAAATCAAGGAAGTTAAACAGAAGAAACCCATCAACCTAATCCCACCCCGACGGAAGGGTGTCTTTTGATCCTCTTCCTTTCAAGTAAAAAAGGAGAGAGAACAGAGGTAACTTAACTTACCAGGGGGGAACCATGGTGCACAGTGACTGTTTATTTATTTATTTATTTATTTGGGGAATATACCGGGTATGTTTTCCGGGTATTCTAGGTCGGGTAAAATCCAGGTTTCCGTAGGTTTTTTAGGTTTTTGACTTTTTTTTTTTTTTTTTTTTTTTTTAGATAACACGCTACCCGCTTCATTTATTTCATTTAGAAATAAACTTAGCTGGAAATAGAGGGTAATGATGCAAATGTTTCTGAGCTGAGTTAATAAAGCTTTCTTTCTGATCTGTTCCGAATAGGACGATAAGTGGGAACAAAAGAATATAGAAAACTATAAATTGTCCTGAATCCGTCTGAATCTAGTAAGTTAATAGAGTGGGAGGCGGGAGACACATTTCTTGCTTCGATTCGCCCCGATCGGCTAAAAATTTGTCAAAAATCCAATCTCGTCCCGATTTGCTCCTAATGAAGCGAAAATGAGGGTCAAAAATAAAAATAAAATTAATCTGCCCGAATCCACTACAATCCGATAAAAAATAAAGTTGGAGGTGGAGGATCCCTCCTGTTTCTAGATTCGTTTGGTTTGCATCCCTAATAGGGGTTTCAAAATGATTAGTTTAGTAAATTTTTACTTTGCCTGGCTAAAATAATTTAATTAGAATAAATAAAAATTTAAAAATTGAAGTTCATGTGTGATGGCCGATATTTGAGAGGATCTCCATACATTTTTTTTTTTAGATAAATAGTGAAGTAACCACCATTAAAATTGGATTTTCTTTTCCTCCACTTATTCATTAGCAATAATTATTTTTTACGCTAATTATTGCTGGTCTTAATGACCAGCACTAATTAGTGATAAGGGAGATAGTAATGCCTGCCGACAATGTGAAAAAACTAAAAAAGAAGTTAGATTGACTCTCTCGTTTGTGACGAAGTCCATACTCTTTGCCACACAATTTACAATAAAATAGTAGATATCTCACAAAAGATGCTAAATATCCTGTAACACCCCAATAATTACGTATCGAATGAGAAAATAATTCTAATTGGATTATATGAGGTCTCATACAATAGTAATGATAATTGGATTTAAATATTTTAGGCCGATGATTTGGACCCAATAAGTTATTATTACTAGCGGGTCGGATCGTTACAATTAGTATCAGAGCTGAATACCAGCCAGAAGTGTGAGAACTAAGCCTTATGCAGGGTAAAATACTATACCAACGAATTTAATGAGAGCCACCTCTGGAACCCGTAGAAATCACTTATGTAGATAATTCTGACTTGAATTTAGACTCGGCGAGGACGTCAGGATCTAAACAGCAATAATTTTGATTGGATTATATGAAATCTCATGTGTTAGTAATAATAACTGAACTTAAATATTTTGGGCTGATAGTTTGAACTCGACGAATTATTATTACTAACGGATTAGGTTGTTATACTATTTGCACATCACGAGAACGATCTGATGTCCATAAAATTTTATATTATAAAAAATTCTGTGGTCTCAAGAATACGGTAACTTAAATGATACATACACTCGCTAAAAAAAAAAGGTGTGAAGAAAATTCCACAATAGAGATTGCAAACTAAATTTTTTGTTTTTTTCGTTTAAAGTCACGACTGCCGACCATGGTGAAGAATCAACACCAGCCTCTACCTTAGCAGCCACAACAGGACACAACCATGACAACGAAGAAGAGAGAGAGAGAGAGAGAGAGAGAGAGAGAGAGAGAGATGTGCTACAACACACAACTTGTCAATGAAAAATCCATGTGTTATAAAATAACAGGATTGGCGACAGTGATAATACTGTATATCCTCATCACCTAGATATTGAAAGAGATATTATCCTTTTCTATTTTCTCCTCAAAATGATTAATCACTTAATCTCCACTATTTTTTGTGAAACAACTGTTGTACTCTAAAAACTTAAGCTATTAGAGAACGGTGTTTAAACATTTTTATATTTAATACTCCCTCTCATGTCTGGGCTCGAGACTTTTTAATCGGCCCATGACGTGGGCTTGAATTAAATGAGAAGAAATTAATATGTTAGAAATCTGGCGTGACTCGAACTCAGAACCTCTTGCTCTGATACTATGTGAAACAACCGTTGCACTCTAAAAGCTTAAGCTGTTAGAGAACGACGGTTGTTTCACACTTTTGAATATAAATATTAAAAATATCTATTAATTTAATTTTTTAGAAAAATAATGATTGATTTATATACTTTTAGCTTGATATCAGAACAAAAGGACTTGAATTTGAGTCTTATCAAGCTATGTACCATGCATCAGATGTTGAGTTAATTATTTCTTATTAGATTATAATTTATATCATTATTTAATGAAGTTTATTCCCAACTCTTGATCGGTGGATTATCGATTCGGTATTCCAACGAACTGTGGCTTAAGTAATGGTGGAGTACTAATTAAGAGGGTACTCTGTTTTGAATATAATCCTATTAAAAGTGCAATTGAATCATTTAATTAGATAAGTAGTTGCAATCAAACTTTATGAGCTCTTATTTTAAATGACCCATTGTGCTCACATCTGGTGTAGCTAAGCACACCTGAAACTAGAGATAATATGAGGAGGGGATAAAGTTGATGCTTTTTAATGTGGAATGGATGGTTGTGGAAGTTATAATTGAAATATCTCTTGATTTATAAATTTTAGCTTATTCATATTATGACTATTTATTTTTTACCATCCTTGATTTTCTTTTTCTTTGTGGGTGGATGATTACATTGTTGGAACAAATATCGCATAGGAATCCGATTGCAATTAAAATCTAACTAACTTTGTGATAAAAATAAAAATAAAAACAAACAAACATACAGATAAACGCAAATAAATCAACTCACAGATAATCGCTAAATCCCAAAATTGTGGAAAAAGAATATCAACATATTAATCCGGAAGCGTGCGAGGCACTGCCCTAAGGCGTATTCCCGTCCTTACGTGCGGGATTAACCGGAAATAACACCCCAAGGTACGACCAGAATTCCTCATTCTGCGAGCACGATCGTGAAGGAGGTTGACGGAGATTCTCAACGCCCAGTGGATAAGGATAAGGGGAATGTTCAAAAATGAGAGATAAAAGAATAAAAGGATAGAGATTAACCAATGATCAAAAATCTTTTCTACCTGCTCTGTTATATCAGAGGAGGAAAAGAGAAAGGGGATTTAACGCTTTTTCTCTTACGAGAGAGAAGCGGAATCCGCCCAACGTAATGCGAAAGAAACGGAACGGAAAATATTCCGTTAGTTTCTTTCTAAGTAGTAAATAAATAGAATCATAAATAAATAATAAATAATTTAAAGTTCAAATAAAATAAATTCAAACTCAAAATTTTGAGTTTTTCACCAACAATCCCCCACAAAACTCAAAATTTTAAAATTACGAATTAAAATCAAATTTACTGGGTGTTTTATACTATGCAATGGGTGAGGTGTTTTTAAAAAACTTAACCTCACTTAGTGTAAATAGTTTCCATCAGAAGGAATCGGAGTGAACCAGGTCTTGAACTACGTTCCTTTGGCCCTGACTTCAACTACCACACACACAGTACAGAATTCTCCGTCGCGGGTCTGTGCGTTAATGGCCATGCACAGTACCTTGATTTTTCATAAGAGTTTCTATGTATAGCCCATTCACATAGCCGCGGCCACATACGGATACTCTTATATAGGTGGTTTCCTCCAGGGATGTGTGTAGAGTCACATCTCGCGAAAATTATCGCCTTGGATCCCATTAAGAGCTCTCAGCTCAACCTGATCCACTACACAGAACACTACTCACCATAGGGATGGGATTGGAGCTAAAGCTCATTTATAAAATTTGTAGAAAGTGCTCTTGGCCAACCTGACAGCTTGTTTTTACCACATTGAACCTTCTTCAAGGGATCTCCTATCACAAAGGTTGGGTTCCCACTGCAGGAAGGCCCATTACGGGCAAGTCCCATCCCCCTCGATGACTTCAGGACCTTAGTCCTATTCAGGCCGTTCGTCAAATAATCTGCAAAGTTCTGTTCAGATCTGATAAAATCAAATAAGTAATATTATGAAAATAACCATCTAATAAATTTATGTCTCAAAATAATTTACCTCCCAATCTTAGAATTTGCAAAATTCGTTTCCAAGATGAACATTAGGATAAAATCACGAGAGCAATTATAATATCAAAATTTATCAAACTGATAAAGGCGCTCCCCCCACAATTTCTGAGATACACTAAAATTTAAAATCACGAGATTTAATCATGTTGAATAAAGTTTGATTCAACAGCAAATAAATGTACCAAACAATTTAAATGTTTGATTTCATTTAAGTAATTTTGAACAGATATATACAATCAAACACTCTTTATGCGGCAAACAAATTATAAATAGAGCTGATACAGTATAAGAGACAACACTAATGAACTGGTTGATGGTTAGAATATTCATTTATAAAACAAGTGAACGCTGGTTGTCGGTTTCGAGTCCTACTTAAAGGGATTTTTTTTTTCTTCAAAGGGCTTTATTTGCTGTAGCAAAAACTTTGAAACCGTCAACAATAAAGTAATTTTACTGTAGCAAAATCCTTTTTTTTTTTTTAATTTAAAACTTTAATGAAAATCCTTACACTTAAAAAATTTTTTCACTGTGGCAAACTTGTTTAACTTTTTAAATGTATGTACTGTAGCAGTTTTTTTTTTAAAACAATCCGTACAATGTCTGTATTGAAACAATATAATTCCACAGTTTTTTTTTTTTATAAAACAGTAAATATATCTATATATATTTTTTCTCAAAAAATAGTATATTTATATAAATAAATTAAACTTAAACTTAAAAAGAAACCGCACACTTAAAAAACAATTACAGTAGCAAAAATTTTTAATCCGTACAAGTGTTTTTTTTAAAAAAAAAATTTTATAACAAAACAGTAAAAATTTTTTTTTTTTAGGGTTTACAATAGCAAACTCAAACACAGTACATAAATAAATTTCATTACTGTAGCAAAAAAAAATCCACGTTTCGGATCCGTACGGTAAAAAAAAATTAATAATAATAAGAAAAGATAATAATTTGCAGATAAACAATATCAATTAGAAATTAAAAATGCTAATCCCAATTTATTTA
Organism: Ananas comosus; assembly: GCF_001540865.1. Taxonomy (NCBI): domain Eukaryota; kingdom Viridiplantae; phylum Streptophyta; class Magnoliopsida; order Poales; family Bromeliaceae; genus Ananas; species Ananas comosus. Next base: position 892,331 of record NC_033625.1, on the reverse strand, counting down.
AATTTGAATGACAAGCATACCAAAGTTGTCAAACAAAATTATATGCAAAAATATATATGTATATATTTTAATAGATTAGCACCGTCAGATTTTAATCACAATCAGATAGGGATATACGCCTTAGATTGTTGGAACAAAATAATCGCATAGGAATCTAATTTGTGATTAAAATCTAACTAATTTTGTGATAACAATAAATAAAATCAAACTTACAGATGACGCAAATATTCCAATAAAGATATGATCTTATCCGGAACGTGCGATGGGCACTGCCCTTAAGCGTATTCCCGTCCTTACGTGCGGAATTAAGGAAATAACACCCAAGGTACGACCGAATTCTCCTCCTTTGCGAGCACGATCAGTGAAGGAGGTTGACGAAGATTCTCAACACCCAGTGGATAAGGGGAATGTTCAAAAATGAAAGATAAAAGAATAAAAGGATAGAGATTAACCAATGATCAAAAATCTTTTCTACCTGCTCTGTTTTATTCCAGAGGAGGAAAAGAGAAAGGGGATTTAACGCTTTTTCTCTTACGAGAGAGAAGCGGAACCCGCCCAACGTAATGCGAAAGAAACGGAACGGAAAATATTCCGTTAGTTTCTTTCTCATTAAGAAAGATAATAAAATAATTAAATAAAATAAAATAAATAAAGTAGTAAATAAATAAAATAACAAATAATAAATAATAAATAATAAAACATCAAAGTGCAAATAAAATAAATTCAAACTCAAAATTTTGAGTTTTCACCAACAGACATAGATGCACATATGCATGCTTCCAACTTGAGACCATATGATCTTCACCGTTCGCGCAAATTTAAATTAAATTTGAGCCTTGTTCGAGAGGAGTGCCGATCGATCGATGTATATCAATCTTTATAGTCGTGTACATCAGTCATCATATATAATATTTACTTAATTATTATAGCACAAAAGTTTCAAACAAGCGGATGAGGTGACATTAATTCAATCAGAGTCTGATCATGTTAAAACCAATGCTATTAAATAATTTGCCTAGAGCAGCATGTATAAAATTAAGGATCTTTCCAAAAAAATTTATTTTAAAATCTTTTCAACATGCATGGTTGCGTCTATGGCGATAGAAGAAACAAAATTTGTGCAGTCCCATCGAAAATAAAAGAACATACTCTCTCTCTCTCTCTCTCTCTCTCTCTCTCTCTCTCTCTATATATATATATATATATATATGTTTTGTCTCCAACTGATCCTTAATTTCCGTTCAATAGCATTAATTAGAGCCCTCCATAGTTTGAAAAGAAGAAAAAAAAATCACTTACATGAGTTATTAGTCAAGGATCAACAATTTAGGAATGCATGCATGCATAGTATTTTTACTGACAAAATGCGGAGTATTTTTACTGACAAAATGCGCCCATTTGGGTTGCGGTTAGTCATGGTCGCGCAATTTGCATATTTTCATTATGCTTTTATTTTTTAATTAGAAGCCAAGAAGAAATACGTACGCGATGACGCACTTGTCGTGCATCTAGACTTAAGTCATCAATGTGCATCTAGACTTAAGTCATCAATGTGATGCGTAACTGGTGCTGAAATGAGAAATTATTGGCTGCACCGGATGTATATTTACGGTCCATACACTAAACCCAATTATTAAAAACTAATGATGAAAATTTTAACATAAAAACTTATTTTATTCGCTGTATTTTATGATATTTGAAAGATACTATATCTATCTATATATAACAATCGCAGACATGGCATAATAATATAATTCAAAATCACAGAAAAACTACAAAATCAATTAATTTGCCATTAACTCTTATATATATAAACCAAAAATAAATGGCATAAATATTAAGTAATTTTTTTCGAACATTTAAGATCAAACTAATATGACTTCATCATCTGTGAAAGAAGAAACCTAACCCTTGGAGATCACTAATTAAAAATCGGTACTCCTAGCTAGAACCAGCAGAAGCACAGGTTGTTTTTTTTTTTTTTTTTTGAGAGATAGATAGCACGCTACCCGCTTCGTTTATTTTATTTAGTAATAAACTTCATTAGAAATGTGAATCAACTGGGATTCGAACTAGAGTCTCGGGTACCAACCACCAAGCTCTTTGCCACTTACTCTAGGGACGGTCGGTAGTAGAAGCACAAGTTAACCCATGATTTTTGGATAGAATATGATGGAATTAATATATGGAGAGTTTTGGGCCACCTTTTCCTATTTCTCTTATTGTAGAACGCTATTCGTTCGTACTTTTTTGCGGAAGCGTTTCGCGTTACAATGCGATGAACCCGGATCGTCGAGGTTGATTCACGTGTCCTTTGATCGTCCTTGATTAAATCTTCTCACGTTCCAAACTCGCGATAGATCGAACTACAAACGAGCACGATCACAAATCCACCGTTCAAGTCCGATGGAGGATGTGGTTTTTCTATTTCGTTTTCTTATTCTATTTTCTTTTTCCGTTCTAGGAATTCCAAAATCCTAATGGCGTTAGAGATAAGACCAAATCGGTTATTAATTGTTATCCTAATATGACTAGAATTTATATCTAACTAACTTTTCAATTTGAAAGCGAGATTAATTCCAATCCAATTAGATAACATAACATCCGTCGGATCGAATCCGCTTATGGGCGTACCCGATTCGATTTAACCGAATGCCAACACTTATAATTTAATTGTATCATTTTTCCCTCTACTTTAATTTAGCAGCCTCATTTGACTTGGCGTTCTGATATATACAACCGGCCAAGAGGCAAGAGTAGTGGCTAGTTAGCTTTTCTTATAAGCATTCACACTCCATTGCTCGATCGATCACTCTAAAATATATCTTGTTCATAATTTTTCTGTAGCAGTTGAACAACTGAACATATTTCTATTGATTAAAATAGCAGAGAATGGATGATCACCTAAGATAATTATTGTGTAACCTTGATTCGTTTATTAATCGCGAAGAACTGTGGAGGAAAAGAAAGAAAAAAAAAAAAAAAGTGTACTAACTAGTTTCGGTGGAAAGATATAGTGAAGATGTGCATAGTTTTTAATGTAGCAAATGTACATATTATGTGTTCTCCAATCAACTGCTAATTGTAATTGCACATATTAGAGAGAATTAATCGTGAATGAACTACTTGTACAAATAAGGAACAGTTTGTTTCATGGGAAAAAATGAAATCAACAATAACAACAACAACAACAACAATAATAATAATAATGCCAAGTCGTTCTAAGCATAATTAATCAAGCTCCAAATTTATCCAGAATTATCCGTTGACGCCCCACAACTTCCATTTTCAAAAATTGGGAAGAAATATGTTAGAAAAATTAATTATCCAGCTGAAAGAATAAAATAAAAAATTAGTTATTTCCCTCAAAATGTGGCTTAAGTGTGATCACTCCACTAATGATGAATGTCCAGCCAAATTATCGATAAATTGGAACAACAACATCAATATTGTTCAGCAGCTAAACCTCAATATTTTAAATTACAGATTATGATTTATAAATATGAGAGAAAATTTAAGTGAGTTAGAATTTTTTTAATTCCGAAATATTTGTAAGCATATATTAAGTAATGCTGCTACAGTAAGAAACTTGTTACTGCACACTTGCCACCCCAATAGTACCTTATTTATAAAAGAAAAATGTTGAGTCTGCGACACAAAAAAGATTGTAGGATTACAACCATCGTTCCAAAAATTATAGCCCTCATATCTAGGATTTTAAAAAAATATTTTTAGATTTTAGCATTTAATAAAAAAGTTAAAATTACCTGAGAAAAATTAGCGGATCTAGTAGGAAACCGGCCGTGGAATTGACACATGGGTTAAAAGATAGAGAATAAATTCATTATCTAATTATAAAAATCGAAGCCCGTTAAACATCAAAGATGGAGATGACGATCTCAGAAATTTAGAATTAGCTTTGATTATGTATTACTCAAAACATCGATCAAATAAAAAACATGCTCACGAATGTAGACTAACAAATAAGATCCAAAAAGTTGGGTTAATTTTATTTGTACCCTCACAAAGTTATGAAATATTATAAATATTTTTCGAATTTTTAAAATTTTACAAATGCCAATCTAAATATAATATTTTTTCATAATTAAATACCCTCACATGTTAATTTTTTCTAACTTCCGTCAATTTAGTTTTTTTTTTTTATTTTACTTCAAAATATGAAATTATTATTTTACCCTTAATTTGTCACTATTTGTTTTTGGGTTAATTTCATCCGTATCCCTCTAAATTTTAGAAATATCATAAATATTCCTATAAATTTTGATATATCATAATTACCCTTCTAAATACATACTTTCTTTCAAATGTACTCTTACCGTTATACTCCGTCTCTTCAAGTCATTTTAACCTTAGTTAGATGGCGGTCTAACACTGATTAAAATTTGGAATGTTTATTTTGCCCATGAGTTGAGAAATTTTTGGAGAGTGTATTAATTTTATAATTTACTATTTAACCCCTAATTTTTGTTCATTATTTGTTTAACATCTAGAGTAACATTGTTCACTGATATTCTTTAGTATTATTTAGCTCCTAATTTTTGTTAATTATTTATTTTAGTTAGTTATATTTAAAATTTTACTTAAGTTAGATTGCTCTATTAGCTATTACTTATTATATTTTTTTATTTTAGCTTCTACGAAATAATTAAAATTATTAAATTTGTTGGAATCATCAATGGATTGATAAAATTTGTAATTTAATTGACAAAAATCAATACAATTTCAAGGAACCAAATATTAAGAAGACTTTGATAAAAAAAAATTAAATTAAGGGGCTATTTCGTAATGTATAATAGTTAAGAAAATCTCTATATATTAATCTTAGAAAATTTGTAAGGATATTGATGAAAATGCACTGAGGTTAAATTTGGTATTTTGAATTTGTTATACCTAAACATGACCGAGTAATAGTTATGAGGGCATTTTTAAAAATTTTATATTTTTTGAGGGCAAATATGAAATTTCAAAATTTTAAAGATTATTTATAATATTAGAGCTATTTAGAAGGGTACTAAAAAAAAAAAATTTCAAAAAAATTGTAAATACGAGGACCAAAATTTTGTGGGCACCGTTCCAAATTAATAGTTCGGGGACGGTGTGGATGGGTGGGCCACCCATGAAAAAAAGAAAAAAAAAAAAGAAGAAAAAACCCTGTGTTTTTAGAGAGGGAGAGCTCAGTAGAGGAGGAGGAAGAGACGGCTCGGATGGGCCAAGTGGCGCCCATCCTCACCGTCCCCAAGCTTCCGCACCGTCCCCAAACTAATAGTTTGGGTAGGGTGCCCACAAAATTTTTGTCCGGATACAGACCCATTGCACAGCCACTATTTATACAGCCCGCAACATTAACAACCAAAAATAAGCATCATCAAACTCCAAAAGGCGCGCCACACGCACTCTCTCTCTCTCTCCCTACGTTAAAAGTTAAAACTTCCAATATATCGCAATAATGCTCCGGGGCGTCGACCACGTCTCCTCTTTCTTCTCCTCCTCCTTCTCGTCCCGGTACCCCTTCCTCCGGCGCCTCCTCAGCTCCGGCGTCTCCTCCGAGTCCTCCGCATCCCCGCCGCCCGAACTGGCGCTTGAAACGCAGCAGCCGGAGCTGCCGCCGCTGACCGCAACCACCGCGATGGACATCGAGTCCGGCACACCCTCCCGTCCTCCGGCCCAGGCCCCGGCGCCGGCGATCTTCGGCGGCGACGGGCGCCGGGAGGTCGATGCCTCGGACGCGAGGCGGGTGGCGAAGCTGGTGCAGCCCGTGGCGCTGGCGGCGGCGGCCGGGTCGCTGGTGCTCTTCGTCAACGCCCCGCCGGCGGCTGACGGCCACCCCCCCGAACTCCACGCCGCCTACCTCGCCTTCGTCTGCCTGGGGCTGTTCACCAGCCTCGGCCTCTCCATGCACGCCGTCGTGCGCTCGGGGGACCCGGCCGTCGTCGCGGCGCTGCACAAGCGGCTCCTGCTGCTGGCCATCGCCTTCGTGCTCTGCGCCGCCGTCGTCCGCTTCTCCCTCGTCCTCCCCGGAGCCGTCCCCTTGCAGTACGTCCTCGCCTTCCTCGTCCTCGGAGCGTTAGCTTCCCTACTCTTCCTCCACGTCGCCGGGAAAACTGCTCAGGGCCAGTACTCCGGCCGCGCACTAGCGTACTAATAATAATAAAAAAAAATAAAAATATACAGAATATATCTAAACTATATATCATTTGAGTTCGACAGTAGCATCTTTCAAAATTTTAATTTTACTATTTAAAATTTTTATTTATTTGATTTGAATCGGTCAACAATATTTCTTCAAATTTTGTATGTATTGTTTTGTTTCTACATATTTAATTAGTATTTATATATTAATTTTATATAATTATCACAACTATAGATTAATTTAAAATAAATAATTAATTTAAATTTTAAAAACAAAGTGACGTTGACTAATTCAAATCAAACAATTTAAAAGATTGAATAGTAAAATCAAAAGTTTAAAAGATTGGACAATGAATTCAAATAATTTATAATTTAGATAATTTTATATATTTTTATCAAAAATATACTACATATACTGTATATATATATATATATATATATATATATATATATACAGGATGTCGATCTTACATCCTTTGCATTTTAGAATTTTAAAAATCATTGTCAAATTTTTAGTTAAGAAAAAGATATCTAAATGACTCGTGAAAAGGAATCCATAACATAAAAAAACTCGTGATAAAAAAAAAAAGTAATTGCTTTGGATAGGGAGTGGGAACAGTTCTCTGTAGCGAGTCTACCACGTCAGCAGCGGACCTCCTTGCCGTGGCGTTCTCGAATTATTGTTTTTTTTGTGAATTATTTATTTTCTGAATTCAGCAAGCGTACTGTAGCATGAGATGAAGGGAGGAGGATTCTAGAACGGCTTTTAGAGGTCTCGTTTCCCAACCCAATGTAATTAAATAAAAATGTATGTCTTTTTTAGCAGCTTTTCTCTTCGGCATTTTTTAGGGTCTTCTTTTCTGTACGTAAAGTTTTCTTTCTTACTCTTTTTTTTTTTTTTTTTAATCTTTTTTCGACACATGACTACGTGATTGTACCAACCGGTGCATCCATTACTAAACGAATCTTAGCTTGAATAATAATGCCGCAGAATATATATGCCTGAAAAAATACTTCCTAAGTGTTACGGATAATTGGCTCTTGCAATATGACAATTTTAGTCCGCAGTTCAGCATTTTGGAGTTCATACGATTCTAGAGATCATAGAGACAATCACCTGATCAAAACTTGTTCAATTAAAATTTAAGATGGGAACCCGGCCCAGTTAATAGCTTGTCGCATTTGGGGAATATTTTGAATACACGTAGCATTAGCAGTATTCACTTTGTTAGAGTAAGAGGAGAAAGTACTTGGAAAAGAGAAGGTCCACAAAGTGATAATAAATGTAGGGCAGGGCGACACCAAAATGTTAATAATGCACAAATGTAGGGCATGAGAGGTTCAACGTAAGAAATAGCCTCTTTTAATACAACTTGCCATTATTTTCTAGATGAAAATTTTATAATGTTATAAGGCAGTATTATAATATATTACATATTTTCTAAAATGGCGATTGATTTCTGTAGCCAAATGCGAGGATAGATCCTTTCCTTACGAAACAGGTAATAGTTTTGTACATCCAATTTATCTTCTCTTTTAATTTCTCCTTAATTTCTTTTCACTCTCTCACCTTAACCATCTATCAAAATTGATATATGATTAAGAAGTTAAAAGTATAAGGGCTATTGTACTCCTAATAACACAGTAGCCCTACTCATCAAATCTCGATCATAAAAGTCAAAATTTCACAACACGTGTAAAAGCAACACCAAGTAAGAAGGGAGTTAATTAGTAAGATAAGTTAAGCACTCTAATACATAGTAAAATTTAACGGAGACTATTGTCAATGTAAGATCGTATGATTTGTTATTCATGTAGCTAGCTATTCTTAAATTTAAGCCTTGTTAGGAAGTACTCGTCAAGTCCAAAAGCCCATAAGTTTAAATCTGTGACAAATGTACTAAAACTCATTCACAATTCTTATTTATTATTTCATATAAAACTAATCACATATAAAATTTGAACAAGCCAATGACATGATTGATGAATCACTATTTCACTGCCGGGACCAATCCTACTAAAATTTTGTTTCTGAAATATTATATACGAATTAATGATCCTCTCAAGCATTCCTGGCGCCTTAATTAGTTATGGTCTGTGTACCAAAATTTTGAAGTGCTTTTATGTATATATATGTGTATATAGAGATAGATATATTCTATGGAGTATTTTGTGCAAAATTTCATCTCAACGGGTTACGGCAGAAACAAATTTCTTGAATCGAAAGGTTCATATTTTACGTTTGAAAGTCTTTGTATTTTTCCGCTGCAGTAAAAAGTTGGGATTTTCCCTTTGCTAAATATAATTTAAAATTAACCACTTACACGTGTGAGAGAGAGATTACTAATTTGTAGGTGCACTTTCAATGGCTTCTTAATTTCTAGAACTTGGGAAGTCCAATTAATTAATGACCAAATTTGTCTAATTGGGATATTCTATAGATAAGGCGGCGCTTCAGTATCTAGCTAATACGAAATCTATGAGACTATAACCAAACTTTGCTTATATTACAGTGTTTCTGATGTATTACCATGCCCAAATTAATGAGAACTATTGTCCCATTACAATATATGTTCTCAAATTCAAAATTTAATTCATTGGATGGGTTTTATTATATTTAAAAGACTGATCATATTGACCATACATAGCGCACACAGTTAGCTTAAAGCTTGATGGTTGGAACCTAAAATCCTAAATAAGTTTCCTTTGTATCAAAAATAAGAAAGCTTGAAGCGAACTAACTCCCAAAAGAAGTAATACTAAGGATAGCAATCAATTAATAAGCCATCTTAATTTTTTTTAAAATAGTTGACATAATTAACCCAAAAATGGCATGATTATCAACTATAATTTCCCCCGAACATTTAAGATGAAGATTCTATATATGAATATTTAGACATAATAACAAACTAAAATCTATCTGTATCATCTATCTTTATCATGTGAAAATAGATACCAACCGACCTGAGACCAGCCCGAATTGTCACCCTTGATGTGGCTAAGTTTTCTCTTCTAGTCTAGAACCAAAAACAAATTGCACGGCGACCATTGACCCGTAATTAAGAAGAGTTTTGCAGGCCAATTTTTCCTATGTATTTCCTTTGTATTAATTATTAACACTGAATTATGAAAAGAATATTGATATTTTTTAAAGGGAAAATTTTAAAAACCCCCCTGTGGTTTTGTAGTTTCTCACTTTGCCCCCATGTGGTTTAAAATGTATCAATTTGCCCCCTTATAGTTTCTTTTTTTCTCTTTTTGTTATCAATTTTATTATTTTTTTTTCTTAAATCAGTGATAAAATTAAAATTAAAGGGTACTAAAGTGAATATTTGATAAATCTAGATGGGTATCTGAAGTTTTTATATATAATTTAATAAAATATTAACGAAAAAACTACCGAAAAGATAAAAACGAAACCACAGGAGGGCAATTTGATATATTTTAAACCACAGTGGGGCAAAGTGAGAAACTACGAAACTACAAGGGGGTTTTTTGAAGTTTTCCCTTTTTTAAACAAAGTTTAATTTAAAATTGATTCTTGTCATTTTCCTCTACATTAGCAGCCTTATTTGACTAGCTAGACAACAGGCCAATAGTAGGGCTAGCTTGTCTAATAAGTAATAATTTTATTTATTCATTGCTCTACCTCAAATCCTCTTCCTTTTCTCTAGCTGGTGAACAAAAACTGGACGTATTTCCTTTGATTACTATAGCTGAGGATGATGAATGCTCTAAGATTTGTGCAACCTCGATTGGTTTATTAATCACGAAAAAAAGAAAAGCTATGGATTGGAAAAGAAAGCAATGAAAATTTCACCTGTTTTAGTTAAAAGAAGCATTGAAAAAATATGTATGTATAGCTCTTAGTGTTCGTATTCCTATGAAATCAATCATAAGATTAAGAATAATAATAATAATAATAATAATATAAAGCCATTACAACGATAAAGGTACATAACACAGCGATAATTTATTTTTCAATTGACATTTCGTTTAGTATTTAATGAAAAGTATAAACTCTTAAGTCTTCATAGGTAGTTAACACTCTTCTCGATCCTCTTCAATTGAGTGCGCACCATGAGAGCAACAAATTAAATCAAACTCATACAAGTTGTGATTAGCATTAATTAATCTGTTTTGTTCTGCATGCATATAATCGTTTGTTTAATTAGCATGCAACAATAGCATTATTAATTTGTGCTGTTATTTGCTTGGCATTTCTTTCTTGTTCACGCGAAATTAATTACTTTGGACCAAAGTATTGAAAACACATCGTTGTTCGCAGCTAAACATCAATATTTTAAAATTCAGATTACGATTTATAGATACTGGGAGAAAGTTTAAATGAATTTGAAGTTCTTCATTCGAAAACATTTGTAACCATATATTAATTAGCTTATGTTGTTATAACATGGAGCACATGTTATAACAGAATCACCAGCCCTATGCACCCTATTTCTATGAAAAAGAAAATGCTAAGTCTACCAATAAAAAATATATATAAAATTACAATTCTTCTTAATTCAAAGATTGTAATCTTTCCTCCAAGTTTTAAAATTTTATTTTAAATTTTAGTATTAAAAAAATTAAAAAGACTACTAGAAAAGAAGAAAAAAAAGAGTTTTTTTTTTTTTTTAGAGATAGATAACATGCTATCGCAATCAACTAAAATTCGAACTTAAGACTTCGACTATCAACCACCAAACTTTTTTACCACTTGCTTTGTACGGGCGGTCGGTGAAAAAAAGTCTATAAGTCATGAAGTTGTAGTAGGGCAGCACACGTGCACAAGGAAAAAAGAATTTCTTTAACGCACACCACACTCTCTCTCTCTCTCTGTACGGGCGGTCGGTGAAAAAAAGTCTATAAGTGATGAAGTTGTAGGAGGGCAGCACAAGTGCACAAGGAAAAAATTCTCTCTCTCTCTCTCTCTCTCTCTCTCTCTCTCTCTCTCTCTCTCTCTACGTTAAAACTTCCGATATATCGCAATAATGCTTCGGGGCCTCGACTACCTCTCATCCTCCTTCTCGTCCCGGTACCCCTTCCTCCGGCGCCTCCTCAGCTCCGGCGCCTCCTCGTCCTCCGCATCCCCGCCGCCCGAACTGGCGCTCGAAACGCAGCAGCCGGAGCTGCCTCCGTCGACCGCGATCGCCGCGATGGACTTGGAGACCGGCGAACGCTCCCCGCCGCCGGCGGTCGCCGGCCGGCGGGAGGATGGCTCGGACGCGAGGCGGGTGGCGAAGCTGGTGCAGCCCGTGGCGCTGGCGGCGGCGGCCGGGTCGCTGGTGCTCTTCGTCAACGCCCCGCCGGCGGCGGACGGCCACCGCCCCGAACTCCACGCCGCCTACCTCGCCTTCGTCTGCCTGGGGCTGTTCACCAGCCTCGGCCTCTCCATGCACGCCGTCGTGCGCTCGGGGGACCCGGCCGTCGTCGCGGCGCTGCACAAGCGGCTCCTGCTGCTGGCCATCGCCTTCGTGCTCTGCGCCGCCGTCGTCCGCTTCTCCCTCGTCCTCCCCGGCGCCGTCCCCCTGCAGTACGTCCTCGCCTTCCTGCTCCTCGGAGCGTTAGCTTCCCTACTCTTCCTCCACGTCGCCGGGAAAATTGCGCGGGCAACATAAAATTAATTAATACACCCTATTACATTAAAAATTTCTACTGAACATGGTATAATATTTATACCGCATCAGCAGTGCACTTAACCAATCAGAAGTAAGTAGCTACTGCTTCTTGGTTATCTGACTGGTTAATGTGTCATGCGAACGCCCTATTATATAATTTGGCATTTACTTTTCATAGAAAAGGAATACAACTTTTTTGAACTATAAAATATTTTAAATCGATTATTTAAATTTTAAAAATTTTAATTTTATTATTCAATCCTTAAATTTGTTTGAAGTTAGTCAGTCAATGATATTTTAACTTCAAATTTTTGAATGCATCCTCTCCTTTTATTAATTGAGTTAGTAATATATTATACAATTCTCACAAAATATAAATATTTTAAATTTTTAAGTTAAAATATCGTTGACTGATTCAAATCAAATGAATTAAAAGATTAAATAGTAAAATTAAAATTTTAAAATATTAAATAGATAATTTAAAATAATCTATAGTTCACATAAGTTGTGTGCATTTATATCTTTACTTTTTAATTTCAGGGTTGTAACGTAATATAACGGATGAGGATTCAAAAACGAGTTTTTGAGGTCTCATTTTCCATCCCCATCACCCCATGTTAATAAATAACAGTGGTATAGCTTCCTTGGGGTCTCTTTTTTTCTTTTTCTTTTTCTTTTTTTTTTGTGCAGTGTTTGATGTTTCTATTTGAGCACTTTTAAAGGTCTTCTCTAAGTTTTCCTTTTTCTTTTTTGTTTATGGAACATTATTGCACCAAACATGCGCATTAGATAAAAACTAAGCTCAGCTCAAATAATAATTCTAGAGATGCAAATGACAAAAAGTTTGATGATTAATATCCGAGATTCCAAATTCGAAATCTAATTATTTTACATTTCTAGTCGAGTTTTTTTAAAAAAAAATAAACGAAACGTACAACATATTATCCGTTTCTCTCAAAAAAATAATTCTACGGATGCCTCAAAATATACCTCCAAGTGTTACTGATAATCGGCTCTTGCAATATCACAATGAGTCCACAGTTCAGCATTTTGGACTCAATACGTACGATTCCAAGGTCACTGAGACCATAAAAACTAGATGTTTCAATCACCTAATCAAAACTTGTTCAATTAAAATTTAAGATGAGATAAATGAGCCAAACGGTCCACAAACCAGGCCCTGGTAATAATAGCTTGTCACATTTGGGGATATTTCTGAGTGCACGTGGCATTAGCATTGTTCACATTAGTAGAGTAAGCGGAGAAAACACTCGAATAGAGGACAAGAGAGGTTCAACGTTAGAAATAGCCTCTTAATGCAACTTGCCATTATTTTCTAGATGAAAATTTGAAATGTTATAAGAGAGTGTTATAATATAATTTATATTCAGCATCTTAATTACTATATCCATATTTAATATCCATATATACAGTACTTGATAAACCATCAGCAATCGAAGAGGCAAATTACAAGGAGCATTAAAACTAATGACATTTCATCTCCCAACATTTTTCAATGGCAAAAGGTTTGAGCAATCACAACCGTATGGAACACAGGAACAGAAATTATATATAAAAGATAAAAATCAGAATTGAATTCAAACAAAATATCGTAACTCATGTAGTAATGTGATTCCATGCAGAATCTCATGTAGCTTCAGTTTCTCTAACATAATTGAAATTTCAACGCCACATCTTTAAACAAAGATTCACCAGTTCACCTACTCGACAGCAGATATAATACCCAACACAACCCCAAGTGATCGAGCTGTAAGCATCGCAAATTCAATAATAAGATTATAACCTGGGCACAGAACCAACACCACCATCAAGCCCTAGCTTTTTTCTTTGGGGCATCCTCCCTGGCCACAATCCTGAACTTTCCAGTCAATTGTTGCTGCGTCAACAAGTAAACAATAATTTATCAATCAGATTAATATATCTTAAGGTGAAAATGTATTAAGATCTCGTCAACTATCGGTCATCTAGAAACAGATCCAAGATCCCTTTTTCTTTATCAACTGTTTCTTAGCTTTCATTTGTTCTGATTTGAGTTCTTTTAGACAACTAAATTAGAAACTTTATGAAAATTAACAACTCTTATAACCTACGGACTGTTAACTTCTACCAAGATCCACACTTTCTTCAGCTGGAAAGTAACTACAAATTGGAGCAGTAAAATTAAACTAAGTAACATTAACAAAACCTTCAATTAAATTCACTGAGATAAATCACGTCAAAACAAATGATAGTCAGAGGATTTTTCACCATATTATCTAGCACTAAACATTCGACAAACACATGGAAGGGAAACAAAAAAAAAAAGCACAAATTAAGAAATGGTGTGCAACGCTATTACTAAACTGGGTAAAAATCAATCTTATTCGGATTACCTTCTCCCATAGCTTGGTATGGTCTCCGCAGAACCCAGCAACAACAGCCCCTCGCTTCCCTTCCTTATACTCGATGCACAACCCCTCGTCGAGCCCACAAGAAACATGGAAACCAAGCTCACACTTGGGCTCCGAGCACTCGATCGCACATCCGCGACCGGATCCGCAGACACAGCAACGCTTCCTCCACCTTCGCTCCGGGACTCTCGAACAATCGATGCGGTCCCGGCCCTCGGGGTCGTGGAAGAACACTTCGGGGACGAGGAGCGAACACGTTATGTGCGCCCACTCGCCGTCAACGGTGGGCTTCACCGCACCGCCTTCTGCGGAGCACAAGCAACAGTTGGTGGTGCTCTCCATAGCATTCTTCGTCTTCGTCTTCGTCTTTGTCTCATCGCAGCGTAAGCAGAACCAATCTCCTTCAGGGATGGACCGGGCTAGAGGGTTGCCGTAGCAGAGGGCGTGGACCATGAGATCGCAGCCGTCGCAGAAGACGATGGGGTCCGAGGGATCGCCGTCGGTGCTCCTGCACACGGCGCAGATGACCCCGTCATCGTCTTCTTCTTCTTCTTCTTCTTCTTCTTCTTCTTCTTCTACTACTACTACTACTTCTACCGCTTCTTCTTCTTTGATGGGACTCTCTTCTACGACTACTGCTGCTGCTACTACTATTGGTGGTGGGGTTTTGATGGGGGAGAGGGGGAGGGGAGCCCAAACCCTCTTCTTGGCGGGGAGGCAGATGGGGTTGGTGCCGTCGCGGAGATCGGCGCGCTTCTTGGCGGGAAGGGATTTAGGGTTTTGGATGTGGGGGTCGAAAGAATGGAGGAGCTTGAATCTCTTGGAAGGGGGCAAGTCGTGGACGGTGGTGGCGCTCTCCATTGCCGTGGACAGAGTGATTTGGGAATTTGGGAATGGAGGGGGGAGAGGGGATGCAGAAACGGAGAGGGAGAGGGAGAGGGAAAGGTGAGATTTTTTGTTTTGAGTTTTGGGGGGAGAATTGATTTTGATTCGGGAGTTAGAAGAGGCTCTTCTAATATAATAATGATTTGAATTTTTGTAATTTGCGTGTTTGGTTTACCCCCGTGGAATGTCTCGGCGCCTCGCTTTGGAGTTCGAAGGAGTGGCGGCAAATGTTTTCGCGGGGAAATTTTCTTAAAAAAAAAAAATTTAATTTTAAAACTGCGGGTCTACCGATTTGGCACGCACAATATAGGCTCCTAGCTTGTTGGATTCGGATTTGCGTCGGGTTTAAATTATCTGTTTAGGTATAATCCGCATCTAAACAATGAAAATGTGTAGTTTGGAAGTGAAAATATCGATTTATATTTACGTATATTATTATAAATCATAAATTTTGATCTACAAAACTTCAAAAAGTCTTTTTCATGCGATTTTTCTGAACACTAATCACCAACTCCCTTCGAGAAAATAATAATAAGATCATTCACTTCATTCTTCCAATTAATCATCTCAATAACTAGCAAATAAACGGACCGCCCCTAGTACAAGTGGTAAAAGACTTGATGATTGGTATCCGAAATTTCAAATTTAAATCATACTTGATTCATATTTTCAGCTTAAGTTAATTCTAAATAAAATAAACGAAACGAATAACATACTACTATCTCTTAAAAAAAAATAAATAACTGGCAAATAAAATTGCTCTAAATCATTGCAATTTAAATAGAAAAAAAAAAAAAAAATCCCACCTGAACTCAAAAAATAGACAACAAATTCCAGCACTGGCGCATCATTTTTATCAGCTAGACCAAACAGTTTAAAACACACCACAACCACGCCATCCATCAAACTGCAATAACACATCCTAGGGAACCCAAAATTTATCCGGCAATAATACAAAGATTGGAGCAATGTTTAAAGAGCATCTTTCATAGAGACCACCATTGTCGTGAGTTATGGTACTGATAATTACACATTTTATAAGTTATCTTGTGGAGAGGAAAAGAGTTTCTCGTCGGGACATCTCGCAGTTATATCAACAATAGCTACATCAGCAATCTTTATTGGTCGATGCACAGCAGTACCGTAAATTAGTATATTCTGTAGGCTAACTCCTCCACAACTTCTCCCAGGGAAGTCTCGCTCTGAATACTTTTAACCCACTTCGCGTTGACCCTAACTCGCTCGATACTCTGCTTCAGTGTCCTAGAAATGGAAGGCTTCGAGCGGGTAGCAAAGAAATTTTCTATTTCATCGCCTTTCTCATCCGAGGAGAACTGCAACAACAACAAGAGAGTCATTCAAGCAAGCTTGGCTGTGAATAATTAATTGTAAACATAAAGACGGTGATTTACGAACCGGTGACACAATAGAACTGATAAAGCGAGTGATCAAAAATCCAGAGCCCCACGTCTTTGAGATGTGTTCCCAGTTTTCCTGCACTCAACCGACAAGCACGGTAAATATAGAACAAAAGTAAATGGAAGTAATAAAATGACATCTTATTAGAACCAAATATAACGTTAAACAACCATTAATGGATTAAAGAAGAGGAAAGAAAAGCATTATTAATGTCATCCGTGAAACAGTTTTAAAGGCCAAATAAACCAGGTTGTTGAAGGTTATCGAGTTCATAAACTTGATTTCGGAGAAATAATTACCTTCAACCACATCCATGCAACATCACGTCCCTCACGGCTAATTCCTGCTAAACCATGCACGGCATCTTGATTTCGAACCTAGAATTGATTACAATGTATTAAATAATTTCCGCTAGACAAAGAAAGAGCCCATTCCAAGAAGGTAAGCATAGTGTTAGTTACCTCAGAAGACAACAGAAAATTTAGGGCTTCCAGAACAACACTGGGGTCCGGGCTAGAAGCCAAAGCACCTTCAGAACAAAGGAAAGTAGATTTATCACATTTATACAAGAATAGTTTCTTTGCGCGAACATATCCCTGTAAAAACCTGGCTTCTGTACATCTCTCTTTTAAAAACTTTCTTCCGTAAATACCCTTACACTTATACACTGTCCTGACTAAAAGATTTAAAAAAAGAAAGAATGAAGAAATACGACTTCTATTATAAAACCCAACTCTTTCCCACTAATTGAATACACTCTTAAGGAAAAGTCTGTTATTTTTAAGAAAGAAGACATTTGAGAGAACTGCATGAAAAATTCAGATACCAACGGGATATATGTATATAGGAAACCAGGTGATTTTGTGTGGATATATGTATGTAAAAGCCAAATAGAGGAAAATCAAAGATATATTTGTAGCCATGTCCTTAAAAAAGAGAGTATGAGTAACTTGAACATACTTAAGATACGGACTTTCTCCTGGCTCAGATCAGTTTCCCTGTAAATCCTCAGAAGAGATTCATATCCTACTTTATTCGAGTTGTTCACCGTCTTCATCAGAGCAACATATGCAGCCTATGAAAAACAACTTGGCGGTGAAAAATTCAATTGGACATTATGGGGGCAATGTCGGAATTAGGAATCAAGCCAAATATGAACCTTTCGTGTATCTGGAGGGAGAAGAGATGTATCTCTATCTTCCATAAAGGCATGAAAACGCTTGACTGCTTCATTAATTGTAATATCATGCCCAAATTCAGCAAGAGCGGTCAAAATCTCCCCTCTTAGCATCGCATCCAAGTGGCTTTCACCATCTTTTGGGTCCCATCCTAACTTCCTGTCAAAGTCCATAAAGTAATTTCGTCAAAGATGCCCAGAAGGAATATCTCATACAGTAAAGTATAAAAAGATGTAGCACAGAAAACGCCCTAAAATCCATAAATCTTGTATTTTAGAAAAATAAAGATGTTGGTCAGGCCAAAAATAGCATCATTTTGCTATCAACAAAGTTAAGATATTGGGGTTTCAGTTTGATATTAAGAAATAATAAAACTATTTCCATAGTAGCTCAAGACATCAAAATACATGCACAATAACAGCCCTATAGAAACAATGACTTGAGAAAACGAAATCCTTTTGCATATTACTTCTTTAATTATCGGTTCATTTTTTGAGTTCATAGGAAAAAAAGAAGTTATGCAATCCATGGCTTGCAACAATCTTACTCTGCAGGGTATTGGAGAAGGCTTATAAAGAATGTTTTGATGTCATCTACCAATTCTGGGGCAGCATCAGCAACCACGTCAACAACCTTGTAACTTGTCTGTCAAGGCAGAGAAAAATGTAATTAAATAAACAAAACAACGGTGCAATTAGTTTGAGACCAATCAAACTAAAACAAGATGATCGACACTTACAGTGATTATGTGTGACAGCACAGTGTATTCAGACTCCTCCTTGTAAGCAGCCATTA
Organism: Ananas comosus; assembly: GCF_001540865.1. NCBI lineage: Eukaryota > Viridiplantae > Streptophyta > Magnoliopsida > Poales > Bromeliaceae > Ananas > Ananas comosus. Next base: position 873,872 of record NC_033625.1, on the reverse strand, counting down.
AAGATAATAAAGACGACAGTGTCTGCTTGCAAGCCATACTTAAGGCAAAGGAGTCATCAAGAACACCTACAACAAGAATAGATGAAAATAATAAGTTATAGCGAGTAAAAAGGAAAAGAAAAAAAGATAGCTGGTATTTTTTATTTAATTTACCAAATCTATCTGTTGCAGTAAGCTGGTGGGACTCTATAGCATATCGAAGTTTAGAAGCAAGTTCATCATCATAGTTCACCCGATAAAACCCAGTTTGATTGACATTAACTTTTATCCAGAATTTTCCGCCTTTACCGCTATCAAAAGAATCACAAAGCTTAGTTAAATTCATCTTGTCAGATTTTGTTTCCAGCAGGAACTTTTCCTGAGATTTATATGAACAGCAACATAATGTTATAGGGACAATCCATTGTCCAACTCCTGAGGATCCGCTTGATAAGAACTGAGTCTGCAAGGGAAGGTAGAAAAGGAAAAAGGGAAGGTAGAAAAGAAAGGACAGTTATTATAGTGCTGTTTAACAATCTAGATTATTAAATAGATTAAAAAAACAGTTAATATTGTAACATAAATTTTATGAATAAACATCTTAAGAGTGTCTTGCATTAACGACCGTCTCCAATGCAGGCTATACTGTGATACAAAAGGGGGAGAGAGAGAGAGAGCAGTAAAATTTGTTATGATAGGTTATGGCATGAGAAAGCATGACATAAGTCAAACTCTAACAGTGATTCTCATTGTGAATCAAGAAAGGTGAATGACTAACACTTCATACATGCAGCAACATAGTATATATTTCCAAGTCAATCTGTGAAGTGAAAATTATACCAGTGGAAAGTCTAGAACAATTAACTTTTCGCAATCTAACCAACAGAGATAAATAGTACAATCGCAACATGGAAATAAGAGCTCTAATATCGGCATCATATACAGAGTTTAAGATCATCTTAAATTTTTCAATTTATTCACAGTTTATCCATTGAGATTTAAAAAGACATTGATAGCTTAGAAAAGAACAGTATAAATATGTACCTGTTCAAATTCCAAATTTCCATCTCTCACTTTTACAGAAAGAACAGGATAACCTTTCTGCTTTGTCCATGAGTGCATTAACTTTTTCACTGGTTCACCAGATTCCTTTTCAAGAACAGCCCACAAATCTTCAGTTTTCGCATTCGAATAGGCGAATTTTTTGATGTACGAAGCTAACGCTTTCTGAAAAAATTTATAACACGTTGATAAGACTTCCAATCTGAAAGTTTAAACAGCTAGGAAAAGAAAAGGTATAAAATATGCAACAACCTAATACTCCATGAAGGCTTAGGGAGAAAAAGAGTGCGTGAAAGAGAGTAGAAGGAAATTCATAATAAATGTCTTTAATGTTGATGATACATCATTGACTGCAGAATAGCAACTAGGACGTACCATAAGTAACAATCACAACCAACATTTGACATTGTACTGATGTGTGCAGCTTTCTTCTGAATGAAATTCAACAAAACTAATGAGACAGTACTATCAAATTAAAAAGAATAATAACTGTGGTAACAACAGAAAGTATTGTTCATGGGACAATGCGAATCTGACCAACTGAAGCTCTGCACTAAAACTACAAGGTTGGAATGCTAGTATTGAACAATAAGGTTGGAATGCTAGTAATGGATTATGCGAATACGCAAAATAGATAAATGAGAAACAACAAGCTGAAGGACAAAGTAGAAATGAAACTGCCAAACCTGAAAGCATTCAGCACCAAGGTAACTTTGCAGCATACGAATAACAGAAGCTCCTTTCTTATAGCTTATTGCATCAAAAATTTCCTCAATTTCGCTGGCATGATTTATATCAACCTGAAAAACGAAAAGAAGAGCAAAAGCTAAATACGAAGTCTGGGAAATTAATACAGCATTACCATTGATATTAGGACAACGATTGTTTTATCTATTAGATTATTGAAATAACCATTTTAGTATTAAGTCCAAGCATGATTATGTATTAATTCCAGTGAGATATTCTGTACACATAGCTGATTCAAGTAGTAACAAAGTAATAGTTATCGATTCCCTAAGATTATATGAAAAACTATCTTACTGCCCTCGATGTTCTAGCCAGTAATTATGGTAAAGATCTTTACCTCAATAGGATGTGATTCTGTAAGTGCATCCAACCTTAATCCCGTGGTAGTCTCATCTAGAAATTGTGTCCAAACATTCCATTCAGGAAATAAGGAATCTGCGGCTAAATAACTCACCTATAAAAGTAAGTTAAAATAGCTTATTAAATTCAATAATCATTCTATAAAAGGATTCACAGTGACAGGAAAAGATATCCTCTAGCAAATTACCCAAGTTGCAAAACCTTCATTAAGCCATAAGTGGGTCCACCATTCCATTGTCACAAGATTTCCAAACCACTGATGAGCCAATTCATGTGCCACAACAATTGCCACCTGATACAGAACAATGCAGCATTCATATAAGTCCGTAAGAATGCGGTCAAACATCTTTAAAGGTAAAATATTAAAAATTCCTTCCAGTTTCATAGTGAAGTAAAATTCAAAGCAATTAATTGTTAAATTGTACGTGATAAAGCTGAACAGCAACAGAATATTGAACTGAATGGATTGAGATTTGAGAATAACAATTAAAATGCTATAACTCAAAACAGGAAGTCACCCGTTGTTTATTTGAGGCTGCTGAGTGACGATCATCAAACAGCAAAGCTGTTTCCCGGTAAGTGACTAAACCATAATTCTCCATAGCTCCAGCAGCAAAATCGGGAATAGCAACCATGTCCAGTTTGGGAAGCGGGTAAGGTACAGCAAAGTACCTGAAAAAGTTATATATTATTTTGCAAGTAATTATCAAGGTGCCCTATTGAAATATCTATTCTATGTATAGAAAAGTGAATAGAAGTTTTGGGTCTATCAAGCTTTCTTCCCAAATACCCATCTATTCCGAAAATACACCTATATTTAAAATATTCTCATAGCTTTTCATTCAATATTATCATTTGCACCTGTACTTAAAATGCCCTTGTAAATATCTATTTGATTTTAGCCTCCAATAATTTTTTAACTTATCACCCTATTCAATTTAAAATTTCAAATTAATTTAACCTTAATAGATACCAAATTTCACTAAATTTACTATGTTTTTTTTGTCAAATGATCAAAAAAAATTATTAATTTATCAAAATTCACAACAAAATGTTAATTTTCCCTTTTTTGTGCAAACGCGCATGCTTCAACTATTCTAACTAAAAGTAACAAAATCTTTACCGATACGTTGAAAGATGTTTTGCAGTTCAAACAAATAGAATTAAAAAGCACCTAGTGCTGCAAACAAATTTGGATATATTAACCGTAATTATGAACTCGAATCAAATCAAGAGAGAATGGAGCAGAAAAGTTCAAATTGTCCAAGTGTTAACAAGCCAACATGTAGTTTATAAAAAATATATCCACAAACAGTAAAATAATTTGTTTCAAAGCATGCTATATTATTTGTAATAAGGTTAGATTAATGGGAAATTAATTATTCATATCCAATATATATTACACTGAGCTGTGTAAATTGATTGGAACATCATTAAAGTCACAGTGGTAGCACTTGACTTCAATACTATGGTCTGACGTCATATTCGGAATTGTATGATCAGACACTCAAAATTTAAAGAGGGAGCAAAGTCCAATTCTCCCAACCTGAAAAGGTTTCAAAGTAGAGCACAAGAAAAGAGCAAGCAAAAAAGAGGGAATTGCTTAAGCACAAGGCAGGGACTATTTTTAGCCATCTCAATGAGATACTGGTCTTATGGCCCATTGATGCAGGTAATCGTTTGATTATCATAAGATAGCATATCCAACTAAGGAAGTCTTTTAATTGAGCGGTCGGCTGCCAACACTTGGTTACCTTGACTGCTTCCCATACGGAACATCTTTTGTGGGCCTTGAGAAAAGATTGCTACATGACTGTTACAAATGGACCCATTAATTTTTGAAGTAGCGTCAGAATATAATAAAATTAGAGTCTTAGAAATACCACAACAGTGAGCAAAGTGAAACCTAAGGCAATCAGATGATTAACAACAATCAAGCAAGAAATGAAAAAAGGGAGATACTTCTTGTACAGATCCAGCGTCTTCACTGCAACATCCAAGGCAAATTTTCCTTGGCTACTCTTACCAACTTGACAGTAGACACGAACCTTCGTCCCTGGAGCAAATAAAAAAAATAAAATAAAAATGAAAACAACGGAAAGAGATTAATATCGCATTGATCATGGTATTAATACTAAAATTGATAAGGAAAAAAAAATAATGCAGATTAAAGAAATCTTTCACATGCAAGGCCCATACCATCCGATGTCGAAGCTTCCACGTAGTCAAATAAGCCAACAACAATAGCTACCAAGTAAGTCGACATAATCGGTGATTCTTCAAACGAGACAATCCTGTTAGGACCATCCAGCTTTTCATCGACGACTGGCATATTTGACAGCGCGACCAGCTCAGAGGGAACTTCCAGTGTTATTTTGAATGTAGCCTGCAGAATATAAACTCTTACAGGTTTCAATTACTCTCTTTTCATGCCCAAAATAATATGATTAATAGCATAAATAGCAAGTCGTAGAGGGTGGACATCTCCTTGAGGCTTGGTGTAATGAACTTATCAAGCAAACAGACCTCGCTGCATAAAAATTCCTTTTTTCATTTCATTTCAGTAATATAGGGGCATATCTAACCACGATCCTATGCAGAACTCAAAACGATTTCCAATCCGAATTGAAATGTTTGAAATGTTGGTTGATCACGAACCTTGCAAACGGGTTCATCCCAGCAAGGGAAACAGCGGCGAGCGTCCACAGGCTCGAACTGAGTAACCGCCATGTTCTTCTTCTCCCCCTTGTATTCATAAGTACTACACAGCGGAGAGGGGAAATATAGAAGATTTACAGCAGAACAGCAATTTGTGAGAACCCAGAAAAAGGGGGAATTTTTATTACCTTCTATAGAAGCCCTTCATCTTATCATTCAACGTCCCTTGAAACCCAATCCCCAAAACCCCCTCCCCTCGAGGAAGAAGTCTATCGAACCTAATGATCAGAATCTCATCTCCTTCCACAGCAACAATCTCCACGGGGCGAATCTCCTAGCGCAAACCAATCCGACCGAAACTGAGAACGATCAAAACCCTAAAAATGAGACCTTTTTACTAAATCTGGATCGGAGAATCACCTCGGAGGAAGAAGAGCTCCGGAACCACACGGAGCCCTCCTTCACGGCCAAGTCGGCGGCGTTGAGGACGAGGAACCGGGTGTGGCCGACGACGTCGAGGGCGATGCGTACGGATCCGGAGAATGTGCACGAGGCCAGATCGGGTTTGAGGAAAAGGTCGTAGCGCTTTGGGGCTGCGAATTTGGGGAGGCGCGCTTGGCCCTTAAACTGTTCGACGTTTTGCTCCTCCGCCATTGTCCAGCGCCGTATCTTCCTCAGGAACCCCTGGGGAGGCGGTTTTATAGAGGGGTGAAAATTGTATCTCGGATTATCCGAACTTCCAAAGATTCCGTTTATACGTATACGAGTTAAAAACCCGTTATAAATATAATATAATTATATCGGGCGAGTTCAATAAATACCGCTGGTAAGCGGATACCCATTAAAAATAGTCCAGTTAAATATTTAACTTTTAAAGTAAAACTAAAAACGCAGAATCGTAAGTTCAAATTTTGATGTAGATGGGTTTAGGGTTTAGGGCTCCGGTCGTTAACCGTATAGAGATGCGTATCGAAGGATGGAAGGCAAAACTACTTTCACAAAGAGGCAGATTAATCCTAGTCAATTCGGTACTTTCGAATCTCCTATTTTTTTACTTCGCAATTTTCAAAGTGCCACAATGGGTTCTGAACCGTATAGAAGCCCTTAGAAGATCCTTCTTTTGAAAAGGATGCTCCAAAATTTCAGATGGCTCATGTCTCGTTGGTTGGAAAACAATATGTAAAAGTAAAAGAGAAGGAGGTCTGGGGATCAAAAATATGGAATAATGAATAAGGCACTCTTAACTAAATGGTGGTAGCGTTTTTTCAATAAGAGACACCTGTTATGGGGGAGATTGCTCACAGCTTTGTATTACACTAGAAAAAAAATCGTTACACGAGGGAAGATCTTTCAGACCTTACTCTCAGTGGTGGAGAAACGTGATGAGCTGTCGAGACATGTTCAAATGCGGAATCTCGTATGTGCTTTGCGATGGAAAAAACATCAGGTGGTGGACGAATATTTGGATCAAAGAAATCCCTCTTAGCACCTGATTTTCTGGAGTATTTTGCAGAATCGTGAATCAAGACGTCACAGTCTCACAATGCTGGAATGAAAGAGGGTGGAGATGGCGTTTCATAACCAGAGGCCTCACTACTAATACCAATCCCCAGAACCGCCAAAATATCACGTTGCTAAAAAACCTGCTCACTCAGTATCGCCCATTGGGCACAAAAGATAAGCTATTGTGGCGATGGACTGCTAATCAAAATTTTACCGGTAAATCTCTTTTTGCGCAAGAGATTACTTACAGCGGACAGACTAATTCGCCGAGGGAGTCCTGTGGATCAGCACTGCATGTTTTGTGTGTTACTAGCTGAAACCTGCGACCACATGTTTCGTAAATGTATTTTCGTCAGATGCCTTCGAATTGAGGCCGGAGTTTCAGTGGAGGTTGAGTCGGACGCGGGGGATGTTCGGCGGTTATCAACACGGATCTCAAACAACTCCAACGCCGTAATGAGATCGAAAAGTCTAATCCAGTTGGTGGCAATCTGGTGGGTCGTTTGGACGGAGCGAAACATGATCATCTTCCGAAACGGGTCTCCCAACGCCTCCCGGGCTCTCGAACAAGTCGCGGCTCTGATCAAAGATTAGACCGAAGTTATTTGAAGTCGTGGTATTAATCTCGTTTCAATTCCTTTGTTCTCTTACCCGTGTTTACTTAGTTTTCCTCCGTTTGCTCTATCTTAGTTTTCCCGTTTTACGGACTTATTTTTTTGGTTTATTTTTGATTTTCCTAGTTTTGATGGCACGGTTAGGAGGCCCTAGCTGCTTCCATCATGTACGCCTAATTCATTTTGCTTAATGAATGAAGCAGATAGCTTGCTACCTAGTTCTCAAAAAAAAAAAAAAAAAAAAAAAATTGATGTAGATGGAGGAAGTGGATTTTAATGAAATTGCTCCTAATTTATCTAACTGCACTGGTTGAAACAGAGGCAACTAATCACAAGAAGCACTTTTGTTCGATTACACATTCATTCATGTGAGCATATAATTCAATTCGAGGGGAGTAAAACGATTCGGTAGCTTGATGAATTTGGACGGAGGCTATCACTTGTGAGTGGTAAGAATTTCTTGCCATGCGTGTTGTTGAGAATAATAATTCAATATTAAATACGAAATAGAATTTTGACTTAGGCAGATGAAATAGAAGTCTAACAGTAAATATGAAATAGTGCGGAGAGTATTTCCACTTAACCACTCGATCATTTAGATTGAATCTCAGGGCGCTCCTTTCCAACTGACATTAAGCTGGAAAAGATCAGGTTTTCTATTTAATATTTAGTTTTTTTTCAAAATATTAATAATAATTATTTATTTTTTTTTTAACCCAGTTCATACTCGTGTGCGAGGCATCACAATGAGCAAAGCTCATAAAACGTACAAAAGTACATCAAGATGAAATAAACAGATGATAAAATGTAAGTCGAGCAATCAACTGGCTAGAGTACAAAGAATGAATACAGCAGGTTTTGATGAGTATAGTATCATAAATTTTCTTAAAAAATTTAAGTTAAAACCTGTGTACGTAATACATAAAGCAAATAAGATTTCTCTAAGCTGAGCTTCACCTCAAACAGATGCCCATCAAGTAGTTGTTTGCAGTGCATGAGCTTGCCATAAAGATTACCCATGCAGCAGAATAATAACGAAGGAACGCACTATGGGCCGCGAATTTCTTACGACATGACATCGAGAGGAATTAACTTGTACTTACATAGCGACGATGTTATGGGAATAAAGAGCCTTGATTAAGTGGCACTTCATTCACTCTCGCTCCTTACGCTTCGAATGATTCTCGTTAGGGATAGGCCATGCACTTTGTAGCTTTTTATTTTATGTTTTTAATTCCTTATAGCGTGAATGGACATAGTAAGTCAATAATTGAATGCCTTCCACACAAAACTATAGTGAATGCTTTATTCCTCGGTCTCTTCGTGTGACATTATATTATATATAATAATAATATATCTGCCATTATTGTACCAAAGAGCATTTTAGTTATGTCGTTTGAGTATCTTTTAGTACTTTTTTAATCCACTAGCTCAAACTTGGATCATAGGCAATTAGAACCTGTAATTTACTGCTCCAACGTCAAGAAAATTCTATGCGTGCATGGCATTAACACTGATGATCACGAGTAATGGACAAAATCTTGCACGGCTCATTCGATCTCCTCCTCTTCTTCTTGTATTGTTACTTGAAAATGGCGTGTTGTGTTAAACTTGGTCAGTAGCTAGGGACTTGGCTTTGGTCCCGTGCATGATTGGAGATTGGATCGCAAGAGTGGACTCTACCAAAACCAACCTGGATCAACAATTCGACCCGACCCAATAACGGAGTATAAAATTGACCAAGTTAGACCCGGATCCATCCCACTATTATTGAAAACTAGTTTATGGATCGGGCCTACATGGGCCTATTCAATCGGCCTTGCCTACTTTGCCCAGTGGCTAGGCCCAACCATGACCTCCCAATTCCCATTGGCTAATTAACCAAGGCCTAAAAGGCCTTAATGGGCAGTTGGTGGGCCGTATCCAGCCCAAAATATATGGGAGGGGGCCACGTGTATCGCACGTGGCACCGATAGACTCGAACCTCCTACGACGTGGCGACAGTTACGAGAAGCTCTCAGAACCTTCCGTCGCTCCACTCTCTTCTACAATTCGATCAATTTAAAAAAAAAAAAAAGTTTAAACCACTTTCAATTTCTGAAAAAGGAAAAGGAAAAACCTCTCTAGAAATTTCCCCTTCCCCGTATAAATCCCCCACCTCGCCCTTTCTCCCAAATCGCACAGCTACGAAAACCCTAGCGAATCGAGAGTAAAAAAAAAAAAAAAAGTCCCTACATTAGATTGCGAGCGATTCGATCGCCATTGATGGAGGTGATGATGGGCTTCGAGGACCCGATGCTCTTCTCGACGCTGCAGCAACTGATGGACATCCCGGAGGAGGTGGAGAAGGCCTTCAACGCGCCGACGCGCGCGTACGTGCGCGATCGCAAGGCCATGGCGAACACCCCCATGGACGTGAAGGAGCTCCCCTCGGGGAAGCTGGTGCTCACCGTGGACATGCCCGGGGTGAACCCGAGCGACGTCAAGGTGCAGGTGGAGGAGGGCAACGTGCTCGTGATAAGCGGGGAGAGGAGGAGGGAGAAGGAGGAGAAGGGCGCGGCGGAGGGAGAGGAGAAGGACAAGGACAAGGAGAAAGAAGGAGGCAAGTACCTGCGGATGGAGAGGAGGATGGGGAAGTTCATGCGCAAGTTCCCGCTTCCGCAGAACGCGAATTTGGACTCCATATCGGCGTCGTACAAGGACGGGGTGCTCACCGTCACCGTCGAGAGGATGCCCCCGCCGGAGCCGAAGAAGCCGAAGAGCATCGAGGTCAAGGTCAACTGAGAGAGAGAGAGAGAGAGAGAGAGAACCTGAGAGAATTGTGGGAAATGGAGGTGGTGTTGCGAGTGTAATGAGCGTGAGGAGGATGCTCTGCCAAGGTGGAATGCGTTTGTCGTTGTTTAAATAGCTGCTTTTGCTGTGTTATTCAGAGTCTGTTAATAGCGTGTTGAGTGAAAAGTACAAAATAAAATAAAAGGTTCTCTTGTTGGGTGTGTCTTCTGTCTCAGTGACTTGGTTTCCTAGTTCTTTATTTAATTATGTGAGGTTCATACTAAAATACCTTATCCTTCGTCCGTTTGTTAAATAGATGCGATGGCACTGGCTGAAGCTATTTCTTTAAAGCATTAATAAGTATATTCATTAATTGAAGTGAGCGGGAAAATTTTACTTTTAAACTCTTTTACTATATAATATGAAAATTTTTACTAAAGTCGCATTTTTATGATTGGACGATCTGCAATTTGTTTTATGGAAGTTCAGTAATATATTATATATATATATATATATATATAATATAATATATATATAATTGAGAATACGAAATATTTTTACAAGTATCAATCCCGAATGATCTATTAGGTTTTAAGGCCCATTGGATTTACTCCTTGATTACTAATGGCTCGCTTGATCAAAACACTATTCCACCTACGCACATCTACCACCCATCATCTCCAACCGCTCACATCTCTCCATCCAATTGGCTAAAAAACTCAAAAGGCACCCTATCGCCTATGGGCTTTCTGAGAGTATTCTAGGCTCAAAACTATATATAATATATATATATATATAGAGAGAGACGAGAGAGAGAGAGAGAGAGAGAGAGAGAAGGAGAGGAGAGTTCGGTTACTACGCTATTGATAGCACAAACGTATGCTTTGTACTATCAAATTTTTCGTCTCATTGAAGATTAAATTCTTTTGATTATTTTTATTCGATTAGATCATACAAATTCAACTACCCACCCCACCTCAATTCTAGAGCCACATCAATCCTAACTGCACCCAATCGCTTTTAATCTAATGGCCAAAAATTTTTAGGCACTAATGATTGATATCTAATTAATAGCAAGTAATATAGTGTTCATATATATATATATATGATATATATATATATATATATATTTATATATAATATTATATATATAATCGAATTTCTGGGGTCCATTCTCTATAGAGCAGTTAATACAGTCGTGTATATGCGCTCTCGCTGGTGGTCTTTCCGCGTTACACTGCGCCAATAACGCACTTGCAATAATGAGTACCAAATTAGAATGCTTCTCAATTGTTTAATTTACAAGTAGGAAGTACCAAATTGTTGGCATTAGAATTTAACTTAATGCAATAAATTGGGACTCTGCCTGTATCAACCATTACCTTTTTTTTTTTTCCCTTGGCAGTTTCAAGAGTGAGATAGCTCTTTAAGCCTTCATCATAAAATTAATAAAGGGGAGGTACTATATTTTCGGAGTAAGCTCGCGCCCTCTAACACTAGCTTTTATAGTTACATTTATCCAATCCAATTATACATCCAAGTTTTAAATTTAAAAAGTTTCGATTATCTAATTAATTAGTGGTAATTATCAAAATACTGGATGAGATATAATATACGGATAAGGATTTGGTGTAATAAGATAACGCTGCACTAGGTGCAGGCAACAAATAGTCACACAAGTCAGATTACACAGGGATGCATAGGGATGCAAATGGATGGTGGTTGGTGGAGCTTTTGTTCCGAACTTCCGCTCTGTTTTGAATGAGACAGTAAATGAAGAAAAATAAATAAATTTAGGGTTGAAAGTCAGGTGACTATTATGATCGAAGACGGATCCGGGGCAGAAAATAAGAGAAATTTTGATCTGCTCTGAATCCACCCAAAATTTATAACGGTACCCGTTTATGATTTTAAAAAAATACCCTTGAAAATAATACATCTACAAAAAAAAAAAAATCTATAAATAAGTTGGTGTTATAATTTTAGTAAACATTTTTCTTTCGCATATATGTATTTAACACTTTTGAATTTGGGTGCGAAAAATTGTGATTGATATTTTTTATTTTCATAATTGATGTTATTAATTATATATAACTTAACAATATTATTCGTTTTTATTAAAAAAATTATTGATTTATATTTACAAAAATATTGATAATATTATAGCTAGTAAAAAAAATATTAATTGGCGGGACGAATTCGGGGCGCCGACGGGGGCGAGTTATATGGCGGGGCGAGTTATGAGATAATCTTTTTAATCCACGAATTCGGAACGGGAGACAGGGCGGGATTTTAGTAGTCGGATCGAGAATAGCATGTTATTGAGCCGAACACGAGCGAGCTGATCCCAGCTCGTATTCGGATCGTTTATTAAACGAGGTGAAAAATTCAGCTCGTGTTCGGTTTGTTTACTAAACGAGCGATTCGATCTCAAGCTTATTTTGAGCCGAAAATGAGCTGGCTCGCGAATAGCAAGCTGGATTGCCATCCCTACCGGCAATAGCATGTCACTTTGAGAGAGGTACCGATTACCAGGTACTCTAATAAGGAATATTTTTGTCATTTATTACGTGAATAATTATGTAATTTTACCTCTACTACAAAATCTCTTTTCTATTTTTCTCTTCTTTTTCTCTCTCTATCTTTCCTCCAGATCTGCATATATTTTGTCATTTCATGTAAGAAAGTTTCAAATTATTTGACAACATTCAAAATTTTAAATTAGTAATACAAAATTAACGTCTAAACAAGAAAAATTCAAAATTTTGTTGAACATATTAAATATTTTGAATTTAAAACAAAATTAATGTCAAACTAAAGAAATTTAAAAGTTTCTTAAATATATTAAATATGTTGAATTTAAATATTTTTTAATATTATTATTTTTAAATATTAATACAAAATTATTCTAATTTAAATTTAAATATTTTAAATGTAAATATTTAATATTGAGTAATGCAATCTTTCCACAACTCTAAATGAAGTCTTAGTTAGTGGAATCGATTCAGACTGCCGACAAAGCTAGGAGATAATTAAGGCGGGATGAATATGAGATAAGTTTTTTTAATCTTACATGAATTCGGGGCGGGAGGCAGGATGAAATTTTTGTAGTCGGATCGGGAGGCAGGGCAGAGTTTCTCCCCTAGATCTAACCACTTGCATTCCTAATTACACAATTTTATGCAGTCTCCAGTAGGGACAAAATTTTAACACAGAGTTCTCGGACGATTTCTAGTTAATTAGTTTCTGATAAGCTATAATGTATCAATAAATTTAAATAAAATTAAAAAATAATATAAAAGTATATTCAATAAATATTTGGATGGAAACAAACGTAATATGCTACAGTAAATCGGGAGCTCCCCGCGAGGAAAAATTCTAGAATGCAACGGGTATATTAGTGACGTGGCGTAACAAATCAATCAAATTAATTCTTTTAAGAATATATGTCCCATCATGATTGTAAAAAAGTATTTTTATTGTACTTTTGTTTGAAAAAAAAAAAGATTGACTTATTATTGATGACGTGGTGCAAGTGTGACAGCGTAGAATTCCTCCCCCGCGAGACGTCATGGGGTGCTCCTAATTACTGATGTTTTCTCCCCAAAGCATCCCTGCAAATCCACTACATCATCCACGTCAGCAGATTTTCCTCTAATTAAATAACGAACTGGGGTATAACCGTACGTTTCTCGTTATAAAACTTCAAAACGTCCGTTCATATATTCTCCCCACTAACACTACTCGAACCCCAACTCTATTTCAAGCCGAAAAAGAGAGCGGTGATGATCACCTTCTCCACATTCAAATCTCTTCTTAATTTGTTTCCTTATTTTACTAATTCTTCATCTTGATCACTCCCTTTGATCTTTTCCCTTTCGGTTGGATCCATAGGTCCGAGAATCGCAGACATGGCGAGCGGCGATCAGATCGACGACGGATGCCTCAGCAAGCTCCTCGACGATGGAATCGTCCTCTTGACCACCGCCATTGCCAAGATCAAGCAGGCGGCGGCAGCCGTGCTGATGAAGATCTGCGCCTGTTGCGGGAATCAGGAGCCACCCATTGCGGTCGAGGAAGGCGGAGAGGCCGCAGGCCAGCCCACGACACCGGCGGAACTGATAGTCGTCCCCGAGATGTTCAACATGGGGTGGAGGCGGCGGCTGCTAGGGCTCAGCTCGGCCTGCGTTAACGACGGCAATGTAGAGAGCGGACCTTCCGTACAATTGGCAGAGGCGGCGGGCGGTGGCGGTGCTCGAGTGCTGAAACTGCCTCCGGAGGAGATTAAAGAGGTGGTGTACGTACGTACGTAAAAAACCATGAAGAAGATCGTGTATAAAAAGAGTCTGTGACGTAGGCAACAGGAGGCAATGTTGCTGTTTTACTAGTTTAGTTTTTTTTTTTTTCCCCTCCTAATTTCTTGAAATGGTGGTTGGTTGATCTAAATGTGGCTCTTTCATATCTGCAAAGAATTTGAGCTCTTTTTTTACGGAGCTTTGGATGGTGACAAACTGTTTCAGATCTTTTTGGGATCACTGATCAACATGAACTCTGCGTCCTATCTGAAGCAATATTGCGTACATTTTGCGAGCTTTGCATGCATAAGCCGTTAGAAATAAATGCATGGAAGCGTAAGGAAGTGATCTAATGCACGTAAACTAGTACATTAATTATTTTTGAAACCACTACATATCTGACTTTTAAAATTTTAAGTTTATCACCGACTCTCTCTAGCGCAAGTAGTAAAGAACCTGGTGGTTGGTACTCGATCGAGTTTCCGAGTTCGAATCCTAATTGATTTACATTTTTAGCTAAGTTTATTTCTAAATAAAATAAACGAAGCGGGTAGTATGCTACCTATCTCTAAAAAAAAAAAATTAATCTTTTAATTATTTTTAATTTGAATAATTTGATTTGAAGCATCACTTGGTTTAATTCGCTTGCTTAGAAAATCTCGATTATATGAACCCAAATTATGCGATAAAAAAGTCACCAAATTAATTAGCTGATCAAATAAAAAAAGTTAAAAATTGTAGAGGGAGAAATTAAAATTTTATAAAAGGATTGTTATTTTAAAAGAAAATCCCCTCACTCCCTTTATGCTGCGGGCTACCGATTACCGAATACTAAACAATATTAGAATATTAAAAAAATAATTATATTTGCACGTACGTAAATTAACTCGAGCTGTAATTGGTCGACGAAAATACCCTGCGCAATCCATGCACGTAAGCGGCTCTCCCACTCAGGAGGGCATAACCGTAAATCCAACTGTCCAACCGTCAACCGCCGTTTCTCGTTATAAAAAGCCATCACATCCATTCATTCCCTTCGTAATACTCGAAACACAACTCCATTTCAGAGCAAAGTAAGAAGAGAGAGGTCATCGTCTCCACCATTCTCCTCTACTCTTTTCCCTTCGTTTAATTCTTTTCTCACCTCCATTTCTTTTTTCCCCCGTATTTGATCAATTCAGTTCGATTGACACGTCCAAGATTCGCGGACATGGAGCACAGCGAAGAGCAGAGCGGCTGTATCCGCTTACGCCAGCTCATTGTCAAGGTCCCGATGGCGGTGTTTGGCCTGGTGCGGAAGGCGGCGGCATGCGTGTGGGACGATCTCAAGATCTGCTGGGAGGATCTCGGGCTGCGCCAGAGGTTCTTCCCTGGAAGCAGCAGCAACAACGCGCGGGTTGTTCCTAACATCCAACTTGTGTAGGCGGCGGCATGTGTCAAGGTTGAGGAGAACGAAGGAGGAGGAAATGGTTTTCAGTGGTTTCTATAATTTCCTCCAGTTTAGTAGTTTAGGGTTTGTCTTTGCCTCTTAGAATGTTGCATTGTTGGTCGATCTTGTAGCGATCGAGCTCTTCTATAGCTTGCAAGAATTTTTCTTTTATAGAGACTTTTGATATTGAACGCTTCAGATCGTTTTAGTCTCACGCTGTGTATATGTACAGCATGAACTCTGCGTATTATATATTTGAAGCGTAATATTTTTTGCTGATTTTCTTGAGAGCTTTGCATGTGTACATCGTTAATCAGAAATAAATGGACCTACTTTGTACCTTTAGTTCGTACATAGTTTTCTTTTCCTTTTTTTTTCCTCGAGCTTTAATTGATCTGTTCTATGGACATGTTTTATAGCTATTAGTTAGATGAAGGTTTGCTAGATGGGAAATGCTGACGAACGTAATATATATATGTATGTATATGTAGTCCATTAATTTTAAAACAAGTAACATAATTAATTTTTACAATTACTAATTTCAGTTCATACTATATATACCTGCATTTTATTTTTTTTAGCTTGGATTATTTGTTTTTAAAGAAACATTTGCTTTACTGGACTTAATTAAAATAGTATTTCTGCACAAGCGAACATCTTATCTCTCAAATTAATTACACAATAAAAGAATTATCAAATTAGTCAAATTAAAATAAAAACTTAAAATATTAAATAATAGCATTTGAATATTTAAAAATAAAATAGTTATTGTAAAATAACTCGTATCTAAGATAATTAGTTATCTACATGTTTCCTAAAATTTTTAACCCTGACGTTTGCAACGAACAAAGAACTCAGCTCCACTTGGTCCAAAATACCCCCGCAAACCTCCAACGGAATCGTCCACGTAAGCAGCCTATCAAGTTTCACCTCGTTAATTAACGAACAGGGGCATAACCGTAATTCCAACCGTCCAACCGTCAACGGATTTTCTCATTATAAAAAGCCATGCAACGCATCCATTTGCTCCCCTCATCGTTCTCGAACACAACACCATTGCAAAGCGTAGAGGAGCGTGGTGATCGATCACCCCTCTTCTCATTTTCTTTACTGCGTTCTCCATGGACCGACTTAGACGTCCGGTAATAGCCGACATGGAGAACGGTCTCCTCAACCAGTTCGATGGCGAGCCAATCTGGAGCATCCGCTCACGCCTGCTTCTCGCCAACGCGATTGAGCTCTCAATCGCCGCCTTTGGCCTGGTCAAGAAGGTGTCGGCGTGCGCGTGGGCCAAGATCAGGGGCTGCTGGGGGAATCATGGGCCGGCCCATGGGGTCGAAGGCGGAGAGGCTAGTATGTTCGGCATGCCGTGGAGGCTACGGCACCGGCTGATCGTCTCCGACGGCAGCGACGGCAGCGACAGCAGCGACAGCAGCTATGAAGAGGCATTGGTGGCAGCAGTGGCGATGGAGGGAGTTGGTGTGTAAGTGCTGAAACCGCTGCAGGAGGTTGAGGAGGAAGGAGGAGATTAGATAAACGGTGTAGTAGTTTAGCAGTTGCTTATTTGTTTCCTAAAATGGTGGTTGATAGATCTTGTAACTATTGGACATCTTGCAAGAATTTGAGTTTCAGAGAGCTTTGATAATGACTATAGATACTATATATGCGAAGCGATAATACATAAATTTTGACGATAATGAACTATAGATACTATATATGCGAAGCGATAATACATAAATTTTGAGACCTTTTTCATGTATGCATCCTTAATTCATTAGGAATTCATCTATGGGTCTATTTTTGTTCTCTAGTTGTTATCGCAGGTTTCTTTTTTTATATATGAACTACTCAGGCTTAATTTGATCTGTACGTCTTTCTTGTACGTAAACCCAAGCTTAATTAGTTTGATCTTTGGTACGTAAATGCTAAAAACCTGGTTGATAAAGGTGTTTTTTTTTTCCTTTCCTTTTCTGATTCGCTAGCTGATGAAAACACTTACCATATAGCCTGTTCATTTTGAAACGAGTACCTAATTTTTATAAAGTTTCAATTTAACTATATGTCTAGTTCTTTAATTCTGTTTTATTTTATTATTTGATCCACAGCATCACTTGTTTTAATTAATGTACTTAATTACATGTAATTAATTGAATTCATGCGATCATAGTTTTGCTAAACGACCTATCAATCTTAAACACTCAAATTGTGCAATACAACTAAAAATTTTAAAAAGTTAGATAGTGCGTATTTCAGTATAACTCATAGCTCAGATTGGCTCTGGACATTAATTTTTCCCCAAATCATTATTGATCTTCACATTCCTAATGAACAAAAAGCCAAGCTTTAATTAGTCCAAATAAAAACTCCTGATCATTAGCAGTAGAGTTAATCTGCTTCGCCCGATAATGCACGGTATAGATTAATGAGCATAAAAAATAAACGTGTAAGATTTTCTAGGCACGGGATTATACACAAAAACAATACATAACCCCTGCAAACCTACAACCGAATCATTCATGTAATCAATCAGCTTTTCCACTCAACTATTAACGAACAGGGCCCTAACTGTTTCCGTCAACTGCCCTTTCCTTCCATAAAAGACCAACACATCCATTTCGCTCCCCTCGTATTCGAACACAACTCCGTTCCAAAGCAAAGAAGAGTGTAGTTATCATCATCTTCTCCGTCCCTAGTTCCCTTCTTATATATTTCCTTTAATTATTTCTTTCTCCGTCTCTTAATTTTCTTCTCCAGTTCATCAATTGACACGTCCAAGAATCGCCGACATGGAGAACCGTCGCCGTGAGGAGGTCGACACTGGGCCGACCTGCTGCATCCGCTTCCGCTTGTTCGTCACCAGCGCGATCAAGCTCTTGATCGGTGCCTTTGGCCTGGTCAAGAAGGCGGCAGCGTTCGCGTGGGCCAAGATCAGGGCCTGCTGGGGCAGTGGCGGGCCGGTCGATGAGGTCGACGAAGGCGAAGCGAACCAAGCCATGGCCAGGGCGTTCAACACGCCGTGGATGCGGCGGCTTGAGACAATCACCTCCGGCGGCGGTGGTGGCGGGCAGGTTGTTCCTTCCAGTCAACCACCCGCCGTAGCTGTGGCGGCCGATACTGCGTAAGTGCCAAAACCATCTCTCTCCACTTTGGTGACCATTCTTTTTTTTAATATAAACTTGATTAAAGTTATTTTATATCTTTCATACAATTACATTTTTTAAGAAACTTAATTAAAAAGAAAATTAAATGCTCAGTTTTAAATGGCCATATCTCGTGTTAGATCTCTACATTCTTTTTTAAAAAAAATATACATATTGGTTCTATGCTTGTAATATATATTTGTAAAGTCTTTTCAAGTATTGAACAATTGGTCAAAAAATACCCATGCAAACATCCAAACTGAATCATCCACACGTACTTAAGTAGCTTTTCCATCTCGCATTATAAAATGCCATGCAACACTTCCATTTATTCTCGTCATCGTACTCGAACACATGCAGTCTCATTGCAAAGCTAAGAAGAGAGTGCGATCGATCACATTCTCTATCTTAATTTTCCTCTACTTAATTTTTTATCAGCTTGGTACCTCCGGCAATCGCCGACGTCGAGAACGCAGATGACATCGATATTGAGCCCGACGACGAGCCGAGCAGCAGCAGCCGCCTCGGCAAGCTCGGCCAAGACGGAATCGCCCTCTTGATAGCCGCAGTAGCCAAGGTCAAACAAGCGGCGGCAGCCGTGCGGGCCAAGATCTGGGCCTGCTGGGGGGATCAGGGGCCAGCCCACGAGGGTGATGAAGATGGAGAGGCTGCGGCGGGCTGGCCGTCGACTCTGGCGCAGCTGAGAGACTTGGCCAGTGCAGTCCGCGGGACGTTCAACGTGGGACGGCCGCAGTGGCGGCTCCTTGGGGTCACCTCGGCCCACGGCAACAACGACCAGCAGAGCAATTCTTACATCGAGCTGACGACGATGGGGGCGGATTCTGGTGGTGCTAATTGATTGCCGGAGCTACTCTGTGAGAGGGAAAGATGGGGAAAATGTTACTAGCTAGTTGGTTCTTTAGTTCCCTCCAGTTTAGGGCCCATTTGGCTCAACGTAAACGTGAAAAAAAAATTTCCATATATTTTGTAATGTTTGGTTTGTACTTTGTAGTAAAGGAAAAAGGTTTCTTATCCATATTTGTTTGGTTGAAAGGAATAAAAAATCACATTTGTTTGCTTCAGTAAAAAAAAAAATATGAAAAGTTTTTACACATCTTAAGTTTTTGTTTTTGCCGAAAAATAAAAAAATTACTTTTTTTCAAATTCGTAAAAATATTTTCTCAGAAAAATATTTGAAAAATATTTTTACGTCCAACTAAACAAGCAAAAAAAAATTTTCATACCAAAAATAATTTTTCGATTCATTTTATGCTAAACCAAACCCGACCTCAATAGTTTAGGGTTCCCTCTCTCTCTCTCTCGATCGATCGATCGACGATCGATCGATCGAGTTGTAGCTCTTATTTTGATGAGCGTTTTTGGTTTTCTTACTTGGATATTGACCGGGCATAGCATGAAATCTACGTACTATCTGAAGCAATATTGTTATTACATTTTTCTTTCGAAAGCTTTGCATGGATGCATATGGCGTTACAAATAGATCTATTAATTGTTCTCTAGTTGGTATACATATAGATTGTTTCGTTCCGTGTTTTTTGTTTTTAAATCCGATCGAATCCTTGATCTCTTCTAGCTACGTACTATATTCATGTAGTTCGGGTTTCTAATATGTTAGATCCGTGTTGTAAACCCCCTCTTAATTACTCTCTCGATACACCTTTTTTAGTACAATTAATTATCATATATTTTCTTGTAATAAGTAAGGATATTTGCTGAGTACAATTTGGTTCTATAGAAGTTACTTAATCTGGTTGCTTTAAGGATCGGTATGTACTAAATCCCTTGACCCAAGAGATTCACATTAATATACAGTTAATTTGTACTCCAATTTGATTAAAAAATTTATATTATATATTTTGCTAAAATATCATGATCCTATTTGGATGAATAATTATTCAA
Organism: Ananas comosus; assembly: GCF_001540865.1. Lineage (NCBI taxonomy): Eukaryota > Viridiplantae > Streptophyta > Magnoliopsida > Poales > Bromeliaceae > Ananas > Ananas comosus. The sequence goes on along the minus strand of NC_033625.1, from coordinate 853,393 downwards.
TATATTTTCTTAATTTACTCAAGAAATTTATGTATTTGATGAATAAAGAATATGATCAAATATTTAAAATGGAATATCATGTTTGGCATTAATTAAGGTTTTTTTTTTCAGATTTAGATAAATTATCTCATAAGAAAAATTAATATACTATATATCCTACCAAATCATAAATAGCAAAATTTTAAATAAATAAAAATCAAACTCTTTAGTTACAATCATATTATAAAAGTCTCATGATATGTTGGGACATCCAAATAGAGCTCAAGTGCAAACCCTACATGCAATCAAGCTTGTTTCATATTTGAACTAAATATCTTGTAATTAGGGCTTATTTAATTACAATTTTTTTCTTAAAAAAAAAGATAGCAAATTATCTGCCCCATTCATTAGCTAAATAAAGTTAGCTACACGTGTGAGACGACTAAGTTTTACAAAAAATAAAAAAAAAAGTCAAGAAATAATAAGACAAGGTTTTTTCTTTTTTTTCTTTTTTTCTTTTTTTTTCTTTTTTTTTTTTTGCAAATTCAACATGTCATGCACACGTTTTTAAGATACCGACAATCGTACGTCTATAAATATATTAATTGTCCACAAACTATAATAAAATATTTCTAGAATTTTTTTTTTCTTTCGTGCGAGCTAATTAACAATGACAGAAATAGAATTGAATACATATATTAATTGGGCATTGTAAGCGACAAAAATTTTGAATTTAATAAAGAGATCAAAATGATTGTCATCAAATGGGGCCCAAGAAGTTAGTGATTGGTTGCAATAGATTTTGTGTTAGACTAGATGAACTTCCCACCGTTGAAATTAATCAACGGGTGTTTGAAAGATAAGCACCGAACGTTTTTATTCTAGCAACAGCGAGAAGTCGAAAGAAGCAGCACTACGCAGCACCAAATTCTACACGAAAATAACAATTAGCGCAGTTACTAACTCGACAAACTAATATCTATCTATATTCAAACATATATATCTACTTAATATACCAAGCAAATGAACTTTTTGTGATAGTGCATTAAATCATACCGCGTGTGTATTGACATAAATAAATAATAATGAAAGCAGAAAAATTTTACTACTATTCATATGTTGCTCACCAAAATGGATCTCATAAGAGAAAGGAAAATGGAAGTATAGCCTTAACAAGAAAGATTTTCATATTCAAATTCTAATATAAAGAAAGAGATAATATTATTAATTTTTATTTATAGCTACCTATTTTAATTCTTATTCCATCTTACCTAACCAAACATTATTTTTCTTATTCCCAGAAATAACCTAATTTTCATCCAAACATAAAATTGATCTAATCCCCGCTTGTACCTCAATTTACACCTATCCCTAGAATACCCACTTTTTACTCATCCCCGAACCAAACGATACCTAATTGTAAGAAACTAGTAATTTGACCGACCGGCCCCGGTACAAGTAGCAAAGAGTTCGGTGGTTGATATTCGGGATTCCAAATTTAAAATTTAGTTGTTTTATATTTTCAGCTAAGTTTATTTTTTAAAAAAATAAATGGAATGAGTAATATGTTATTTTTTTGTTAAAAAAAAGAAACCACTAATTCGATGGCACCTAGGACGGTATGCACAAGATTCATACATATCATCCTGCATAGAATCCGGTCAAAAGAAGAAAAGAAACATTTCAAAAAGGAACAAATTAAATGTTCTGAGGGATATGTTTGCAAAATTGCATTTAATTTATTGATCCATTTTTTTATTAGATTACCATTACTATTATTATTATTATTATCATTTTTAAAGTCTTCTGGCCTCTTCATCTCTGTAGGCCGGAAAGGCATCTGATCTGCCTTCTTCCGACTCCGAAAAATTTTTTTTAAAAAAAAGCAAAAAAAAAAAAAAAAGAAAAAGAAAAAGAAAAAGAAAAAACATATAAAAGACGGAGGAAGGAGCGAAAGCGAACTCTGATTTGGATATTTCCATCGTCTCCTCCCTCTCCTCGTCCACTCCCCGCCCCCAATTCTAACCCTAACCCTAACCCTAACACTCTCCCTCCCCCCTAACCCTAACCCTAATCCCCGCCGATCCACTCCACCGATGCTCCGATCCGCGTGATCGCGCTCGTCCGGAAGATCGGAACCTTCCGTTTCGGGCGATTTCGGGAGATCTCGATCGTCCGATCGTCGTGCGTCGCGGATCGGGCGGCGGAGATCCGAGGGCACGATGCCGTCGCACGCGGATCTGGATCGCCAGATCGAGCTCCTGAGGGAGTGCAAGTACCTGCCCGAGGCGGAGGTGAAGACGCTGTGCGAGCAGGCGAAGGCGATCCTCATGGAGGAGTGGAACGTCCAGCCCGTGAAGTGCCCCGTCACCGTGTGCGGCGACATCCACGGCCAGTTTTACGATCTCATCGAGCTGTTCCGTATCGGAGGGGACGCGCCCGATACCAATTACCTCTTCATGGGGGATTACGTTGGTGAGTCGCTCGGATCAGTAATCGATGGGAATCTCTGTGATTCTACGTTTATTTTGGTATCATACGCTCGTATCGGGAGATTGAGGGTTGCTAGTCTGTGCTAAAATGGTGCCTTTCCTGAGGATTAGATAATCAAGTAGCTGATCGTAGGTTTGTTGAATCTTCCATGCTTTTAGGTTTATTTGTTATCATATTCTTAAATAGGAGATTTCGGGTTGTTAATTTGTGCTAAAATGGTGACTTTTGCGAGGATTTGGTAATCGAGCAGCTGATTGTAGTTTTGTCGAATCTTCTGTGATTAATATCTATGAATGTTTTCATGAAGTTATTTTCGGGAGCTCGCGATTTAGAGGTCCTTTCTAGCTTAAAAGTTCATGAATTTAGGTATATCGGGGCTGTGTTATGTGAAAGCCAACTTATACCGTGCCAAAATGTTGACAGTTGCTTAGTTCTTAGTTTCTGCTTTTTGTATTCTGGTTGCTATGACGTTGCGACTCCATTTCTTTCAGTGGAAGAAATTTTAAGGGCCTCGTGCAAATCAGTAAAACATGTAGTTGACATGATAATCCCTTTAGAGATTTATCCGCAATAGTGTATAACTCGAATTTTAGTCTGTTGATATGTGTACTGCATGTGCAAAATGATGCCTCCCACTTGGCTTGGCCTGAAATGAGAACTGTGCCGCCCAAAAGAAGCAACTAATTTTCTCCTTGTATCTCTAACTCTCCATTTTCACTTCCTTTGAAATACAGATTCATTTCCTCTCCCAGCTTCTGTTTAAGTAAATAAGATTATCATGATGGTGTGAATGACGCAAAGACCGAAATATGTGAACATCAGGCTGCTCTTTTATGTTCACTATCATCCTTCTTCTATCAACGTAATACTGAAGTCACCGTTTCATTATTCACATACTTTACCCATTTGTACCACAACCGTCCTTTTGTCATTGTCAAATACATATTCTGTTTTTTCTCAATTATAAGGAGTCTAGCATTATTTGCGTGCTAACCACTATGTTTTCTCTCTATTGGATCAATGTCGTGACACATTGTTGCATCCAACAATGACCTTTACAAAGTTGTATTTGTTGTACTGTCATATGCATCGAGATAGTGTGGGGTGCTTAAGCAAAATGTAGTTATGGGCTCTTTTGGATTTCTTAAGATGATGTATCTGTTGTACAAAGGATTGCGAATGCAACCAAGTTCTTTGTGATATATAAGAAGATAGGCTGTTTTCTCAAGCTAATATCTATTTATTATATGTTCTTTTGTCACTTTTCCATTATATTCGTAGTGACTCAAAGTCTTGCTAATTGCATATTATGATATGCATACTGCAGATCGCGGTTACTATTCTGTGGAGACTGTTACACTTCTTGTTGCCTTGAAAGTTCGTTATAGAGACAGAATTACTATATTGAGAGGAAATCATGAGAGCAGGCAAATAACTCAAGTGTAAGTTTTTTGTATTCTTTTAGCTGTTTATACGTTATTTATGAGACGGTCAAGATGCATGCGTCGTTCTCTCTAGCAAAATTAATTGACCACTACATTCGTGATAGTTTGATGCTATTCATTATTCTTAGAGCACTGAAATACTCTAAACATAGCAGAGTGGGACTTTCAGCTACAGTAGCAATTAAACAGTGAAGATTAGCCAGTTCAAATGATGAATTATACGATGGCTGCTGTCCTTCTATAAAAAGTCTAATCCCTGACACAATGGTTGTCCTTATATAAAAAGTCTGATCCCCTGACACAATGGCTGCAATGGCTGCCTTACAACACAAATTTCACAAACTTAGACAATTGAGGAAGGAGAAGTCAAGAAACTCTCCTGGCATACCGTCCTTTTTCAAAAACTCTATATTGATAGCAGCTTTTAAGTTTACTCCAGGAAAGTCTATTCCTTGTATTTCCTGTTTGCTTTGCTGGCAGGAAGCTCACGTATTCTTTTTTAGCTTAGTATCTTTTTTTCTTTGTCAACTTTTTATACGCGTCGCTTCTTGGCAAGATTGGTACGTATTGTTATGTCTGTGTCAACAATTGAGGTTTGTCACTGATTTCTGTTTTCTTTCAGTTCTTAAAGTTTCAATAGGTGTCAAATGAAAACTCTTTTGATTCTCATTTTTATCTTGTCCTTTTATAATGAATTGTCTTGCTTCTGCTTTTCTTATGGTAAATCTATCGTCTCTCTTAATGCATTTTCGGTGTCTTCTAGTGATTCTTTTTGACTTCTTCAGGTATGGTTTTTATGACGAATGCTTACGAAAGTATGGGAATGCAAATGTGTGGAAGTATTTTACTGACCTATTTGACTATCTGCCGCTTACAGCTCTTATTGAGAACCAGGTCCACATATTTGATTAGTACATGATATCTGTGTCAGTTTTGTACTAGATATATACCTCAATTAATAAACAATTGTCTCTTGCAGATATTTTGTTTACATGGCGGCCTTTCTCCATCTTTGGATACACTAGATAACATTCGTGCTCTTGATCGCATACAGGAGGTATGAATGCCAGTTGCTTTTGACTGTAGGCTGTACGCTTGTTGCATGTGAAAAGAATGGCAAATTCTAGATTAAGTGTATAAACATCCTTGCTACTGTTTCGCAACTATTAACATGGTGTCATAAGAATAATACTAGTCTACTAAAGCTATGATTGTTGTTAGCTGTCTACTCGTTAGGTCATCAATGTACTAATGCGATTAATTGTTCACTTGATGCTGCATATGAGTTAATTTACTTGTATTGTGATTAGTCAAGTCAGTCTGAAATGGGAAAATTATTTATCTTTCATACTGTTTCAGCATGATATAACTCATTCTATTTAAACCTGATAATTTTATTTGAAAAAAAAATGACTGTAGTATGAATTGGTTGCTTTTTAAACTGCTGCAACTTGGGACTATCAAACTTGTGTTTTCAACATTTCAGCTTAGTTAATCTTCTCAGCACTATATATTCCTTGTTCAGTGTGCAGCTTTCGTGTTGAGCAGGTTTACGCTTAATCTGGTTGGATCTAGGACAAAATTTATCCATAAATTATGTGGCCCTTCTATAAGATTATCAATTTCCTTTTAAGATTAAAAATGAATTCCAATATGCGACAGCATGCTTTTGTTCAGCTGGCATTTGATGCGCTTGTATGTAGGTTCCTCATGAAGGACCCATGTGCGATCTCTTGTGGTCTGATCCTGATGACCGGTGTGGGTGGGGCATTTCACCAAGGGGTGCGGGATACACATTCGGGCAAGACATAGCCCAACAGTTCAACCACACTAATGGCCTTTCCCTCATCTCTAGGGCCCACCAACTTGTCATGGAAGGTTACAATTGGTGCCAGGTAGATGACTTTATTGTTTGAAGTGCCTGGTCGGGCGTACCTTTTGGAACGCTCCTCTAATCAGAGAAGTTTGAATTTGACACGTGAAACACTTTTGGAGCTTTCGCTACGGCAGGAAGCTAAAAGGAGCTTCTAGACCTCAAAAATAAAGAGCTCCAATTTAAAACCTCTATTGTGGGAATCATTGGGAGAAAACGAATGAAAATGTTTTTAGTGCCTTTTTAAATAGCTCTGCTTGACGGCACTTCTGCTAAAGCTCCGAGGATGTATTTTGTAATTTGTTCTTCGAGTTGGAGCTTTTAATGATTTCTTCTATTACAGGACAAGAATGTAGTCACAGTATTTAGTGCACCGAACTACTGCTACCGCTGCGGAAATATGGCAGCAATACTTGAGATTGGGGAGAATATGGATCAAAACTTCCTCCAGTTCGATCCGGCACCGCGGCAGATTGAACCCGACACGACTCGCAAGACCCCAGACTATTTTTTGTAATCGCATTGCCTGATTTTCCTGCCAGTAGAAATGCTCATCTTGCTGCAGTTGTTTGTTTTATAGATGTGTTTTAGAAAAACAAAAAGGAGAAAAAAAGGAGATTTCTCTATGCTGAGAGAGAGAGAGAGAGAGAGACGATGTCTATTATTCTTTTGTTTCCAAATTTGTTGCTACTTAATTGCCTCTTCCCGTGTTGGATTTTAAACACGCTCAGGATTTTGCTGTGAATGCTGTTTGTATTAAAGAGAGACTAATGGAGCAATAGATGGTAGGTGTCTTTTGCTTTATTTATACAATGTTTTGCAAAAATCGAACACATACGAGCGCAGTGCGGGGAGTCACCAAGCTTGCCTTAAGTTCGTTCACCTTCTGACATGCAGAGGATGGAAAACATTGTATGCCTTGCCGTGTTGTTGCTGCAGATAAAGGTTCCATCCATCTTATCTATATCTTCTGTCTATTATTTTCTTGTATTTTTTCATTTGCCTAGCTGGGGGTGTAATTCACTTGGTAAACTGTTGCTCAAATAGAGTATGCTCATTAACTTTTCACTTAGACCGTTGCTCAAATAGAGTATGCTCATTAACTCAAAACACATTATCAATCAGATTGTTTTTTAGATTCATTGCAAAATTACACTAATCAAATTAGAATTCATATGGAAGCTGCTTGTCAGTTTGTGTCAGCCTTGCTATTTATTTAGCTACTAAGGAGCGAAAACCACTTGTAAAGCATAAAAGCGCCAAATTAGAGCAATAAATATTAAGCTTACAAAGATATAACCTTTCGTATGTAAAAACCCGCAGGCTTCACAGCAGTCCAAAATTACGTTGGCTAGTTACTTCACAAAACCCGCAGGCTTCACAGCAGTCCAGCATTACGTTGGCTAGTTACTTCACAAAACGCAATGACCACTTTTACAGAACTATGCCGCATTCATGAAGAGAGAAATTTCCATGGTTACATGTCGCAAACAATCTCGTTGCAGTAAGGCCAGAGATAGCCGAGCACACTCAAGAGGACAATGTACCAGAACATTGAATTTGGTGATGCCAATGTTAAAACCTGTATCAGCCTTCCAACCAAGTCAGCGTTCCCACAACCAAAATCTTGCTCGGCAGTTCACCAGGGCACGGTGTAAGGCAAACGATCTTCTTCCTGTAGGCACCATTGTCAGTGAAGTATACACCGGTAGCACAAAAGTACAATAAAGTTGCAGTGGAGAAAATACCTCTGGATATCTATATCTGTGACATATATAAACCCGGCGACGTTGCTGCATTGGAGTTTCAGAGAATAGTTAGCAAATATTTGTTGACATTGAAAAATGATGAGTACGGAGAATATGTACTGTTGCAACTTTCTAATCCAAAATCTAGAGGTGAGATGGCCAGCTGTCGTGTTAGCTATGCAACTTCCTCTTTTCTGTTTCCCTTTTTCGCTGTACTACCAAAAGCTTTGCTTTTCCAGATGTTAATTGCTCAGTTTTCGGTCCCACCGATTACTAGATGTCACACAAGCTGGAAAGTTAAAATGACAGATAATTGCAAATGCGAGTCCTATGATATTACCTGGAAATTATTTGATCAGGTTCCTTAGCATAAGAAACAGCTAAAACCAAGTGCAGTAAGTCCCGGTTTATGTTGACTGCAACTACTCTCGTCGGGTCTGCCACTGGCTCTGCACCGATAGGTAGTGCCGAACGAGGTGCTTGTGGGCCACCACCAATTCGGTAAATAGAAACATCACTAAAATTGATAATATTTGAATGTGGGGAGAGATCATTTGAAAGGCCATAAAAGTATTCCTGCAAAGGAGTATTTCAGACTTTACCCTTCTCATGTGAAACAACCTATTTTAATTTAAATCTAAAGGGGGGTGAAGGTCATTTCACAATAAAAATCAATAGATTTTAGATTTTTTTTTCTTCTTTTTAACTGGTCAGGGACTTAAAAATAAACGCAAAAGATCAGTCACAATACCAGAGTACCAGAAAAGAACAAGGACTACCTATATATTTTACCCATGTATACATATCTAAAACAAAATAGATTGGCCAAGTCTAAGAAGAAGCAGACAACCTCGAACTGTTTACAACTATTTACAAACCTGAGATACCAGATTATATAAAACTATTGATCATGCTACAAGAAAAGAAGTTGCAAGTTGAGAACTAAGACCTATTAATCTCGAATTTCAAGCCTAGCTCTTATCAGGCCCTCAACCAAATAAATAGAATTATCTTGTGCATAAACAAAGAACAAGCTAAATCATGTCCAAGCTCTGACTTACCCTGATTCTAAAACTTCTAGCCTTCTGGCGGACCTTCTGATTTCTCAGAACAACCCCTTCTGATTTATGAAGTTTCACAATGTCTACATTAGGCTTGCTCTTTAGTACTTCTTTCAACATGCTGCAAAGTTTCTCCTGTGCCAGAGACACTGAAAGCAATGAAATCAAAGGCCACCTTAAGAAGGCCATGCCTCCCAACTTATCGCTTAACTCATATTAATTATCTCGATGAGATTTCTAAGTAGAAGTTACTGATGCTGTTTCAAGAGAATGCAGTCAAACTGCATACTGAAATATATTTTGTGCTTGCTAGAATATAGTACTTGCTATATATGGATTTAAAATGTATACAGATATGCATACAATTAGCGGTCGCTTACAAAGGAGCAGCGTCAATTGTTGAGCATATAAATATTCAAACAGAATATCACCGATAGGATACTTAAAAGATAAGATAGTGAGGTTTTTTCTAGATCTGCAATAATATATCAGATGGATCTAATATTGCATATTGGACATGAACTATTTATTGGCATATATAGCAGAATGATGATAATATTTGGCAGAAAAAGAGAATTAAAGCAATAAACACAATAATGGTCAAAAACTTCGGTCCCAAGGAAATAATTGCTTTCCCAAGGTAACTATTGGCATTTTGTAGAGTTCACTATATGATGGAACATACCCATATATCTGTACTATATATATATATTCAAAAAAGGAAAGGAAAACATGAATTAGAAACCCCATTCCACAAAGTGATACAGTTGCAATACAGATAGTAGAAAGAAGAGGAAGTTACCTGGCCCAAGACCAGAACAACATTAGCTTTGAAAGTATCAACTGCTTGAAGAAGTAACTGCATGTCAACCATTATGAATAATATATTAGCCGCTAAAACAGGGCTATGTATAAATATTGATGGTACTATATTTAGATCTTAGGATATACTTATGAATTAAGGTTCCTATAAAATACAGAACAATACCTCATACCCAAGGCCTTCTACCCATCCCATTGTGTTGATCACCATGCCAGCAGCTCTAGATTCGGCATTCCCAGAGAACTGCTTCTCCAGTGTCTGAGCAAGCTCCTTCATAAGAACCTTATAAAGATCTGCATTAACACTGTTGAGCACCATGATTCGCATCTCAAACTGATCGACATAAAAGAATAATCTATCGACATAAGCAGGCAAGGTTAATCAGATAGTTACTTGGGAGTAGTGTGCCCATAGAAGTACACGATAGGCATCTCTAACGGGATTCCTTCTACTGCATCTATGGGCATCTCAACTGGTGTGGCGGCAATACATCCAGGTATAGTAATGGATCCCTGGCCAATATCCAAATCCACAAATGTAGGTTTCCAGCCCTGTTTAGAGGCCCAGCTGAGAAGCATCCTGCACAAAGTGCTTTTCCCAGAATCTGTAGGTCCCACAACAATCACCCGAGGACCCTGAGACACGGACTGTCAGTGCTCAAGCTTAAAAAAGGGGAAGATAATTTGTCTTAATAATTAACCCTGATTATTAGGTAGTAGTTAATCTATCAAATGTTAGACCAGCTTTCATACGAAGTAACTATGTAGGTAATGACCAAGGCTTCCAAATCAAGCAAATTATAAATTTATTCAAACTCAAAACTCTTGGATGAAGAGGCAGAGCCTCACCTGTGAAGCATCCAGTCCACTGCCTTGCGATGCCTTAGCGTGAGTTCTCCGTCCATCAAGTATGGCATGAACATTCACATAGCTTACCATGGGCGTCTAGACGGATCAGTTAAATTAAAAATAGATTAAAGAAACAGTTCCAAAATCTCCAAAAGACAATTCCAAACAGCATTGTGTCACGAGGATCACCTCATCCGCCACATACTCGACCTCACTGATCCCATCCAGCTCGATCGTTGCACCATGCCAAGTAAAAATCTGAACCATGCACTTGCATTTGTCTCAAGAACAGTTTAATAATCCTTAAGAAAACTTAAGTAAAATGTATGAATACTCTTCTCAACTATAGGTCATTTTAAAACAATATCATCAACCTTTTTTTTATTGGCACCGCCGCATGGCCTTAACTATTGATTTTTTTTTTAGTGGATTTAGTTATTTAAATTGGAATTTTGCTTAGAACCACTGGGTAATTCATCAAATTTCATATCTTTAATTACTTGTTAGCTGACTCCTTAGCACGTGAAATTAGCATATTTAACACCAATAGGTAGTAGGACCAATAAATTCAACAAAAAAGATTAACTTTAACTACGTAGAATAACTCAAAAAAAAAGGAAAAAAAAGAAAATGAATGTCAAAATGTACTACGAGTCGAGGGGGTTCTCCATACATTTTTACCACCAAAAACAGAAAAGGAAAAAAAAAAAAACTGAAGCAAATCGATTTAAGAAGAGGTTAAAGAATCGAACCGCGATCTTGCTACGAGGAGGGATGGGGAGCCAATTCTCGGGGGGGAGCTCGGCGCCGAAGATCTCTGCGGTGCCGGAGAGGAGGCGGACGCGGAGCGGGGCGGCGGCGCCCACCTCCACCCTCAGTTCGCTCTCCCTCGCGAGCTTGAACTGGCGAGGGGGTGGCGCCGGAGCGGAGCCCATTGCCATGGCCATCGCCGTGCTTTCCTTGGAGCAGCAAAACCCTAACCCTAGCACGAAGGGGTTTCGACTTCCGAATTGGGCGCGTCGATGAAGCCTGGAAGGGACGGGGAAGGTCAGGCGAAGTCGAAGGCGAAGGGGCGAAGGGCCCGAGCGTTGTAGCAGGGGAACGGGCCCAGGTCCACTGCCCAATTAGTTGATGGAATTATGGGCTCGAATGTACCCCAAAAGAGATTAGGTTGGGCTTTATGTCCACTATTGCATAGTTTGGGCTGTAATTGGGCCTAGATTCGGCCCCGGTGCTTAGCGAGAGGTTGCTAACGAATATACCCGATGACGCGTTCGGTTGGCCGAGTTTATTTATTTCCTTTATCTCCAAAATTGTTTGCGCTGGAAAAGCTCGTCGCACACCAAACAGGCTCACCTTTTTCTTTTTTTTTCTTTGTTTTTTGTGATAAGGCTCACCATTTCTATTTTGTGCAAGCTCATCAGACAATGGTCATTAGAAATATATATTTTTCTTTCTAATGAATAGACTTAATGCATCTCCTACGGGACGTTTAGTGGTTGGTACCGAAAATCAAATTCGAATTCTAGTTGATTAACATTTCTAGCTAAGTTTATTTTTAAATCAAATAAACGAAGCGGATAGTGTGCTATCTATCTTTAAACAAAAAAGAAAAAAAAAAAGAAAAAAAAAAAAGAAAAAAAGTAGTAATATCAACGAAAACATCAGACGCACCAAACACAAGCTAAGCACCGTAACTGTGAAAGTCGGTGCATCGCGCCGAGTCCAAATCGTTTATGATTTTATACTCACTTTCTCTTCTAAATCAACATCTCTTCTTTTTGGGAGTTCGCTAACTATATATATGCAAACAACAATAAAAAAGCGGCAACACTAATCATAATCACTAATCAACCACCTTCTCTAATCAGCGATCGATCACATCCGCATTAACAAATCTAAGACTATATTATCATCCTCTAACCCCACCTCTCCTATACTTGTACCTCAGCGCCCAGAACAAGTAGAACAAATAGTTCAAGGAGCTCAACACACACATCAACCAGTAGAACCGCTCCAACCTATAGTGATTCAAGTTACTACCCTTCAACCACGGCCAATGTGACCCGCGCCCAGTCGCGCTGTTCACGATCGAGACGAGCACCGAGCTGAGATAATACCCCATCGCAAGCGACGCCCATGAAAGTGCGGTCGCAAGCGATCTCATCCTTGCAGGCGCCTCGCTGAAGAAAAACTCCAACAACCCCGCCAATGTGAACAAATCCGCTGATCCCAGAAACAGATACTGCAAAGCAATCCAGAAGAATGAAATCGGCAACGGCTCTAACGAGTCGACGAGCCCTGCATTTTGAGCCACGTTCTTCCGCTTGACTTCGACTAAGGCCGCAATGGCCATGGAGACAATGGAGAGGACCAGCCCGGTGCCGATACGCTGGAGGTGGGTTATCCCCACCTCGGTTTTCGTCACCCGCCGCGCGAAGGGGAGGACAATGTGATCGTAGACCGGGGCGAGGATCATGATGAAGGTGACGGGGAATATCGGGAGGGACGCGGGCGGGACGGTGAGGCGGCCGACGCGCGTGTCCATGGTCGCGGCTTGTTCGACGGAGAACGTGGAGAGTTGGGCCAAGCAACAATTGAGCATGATGGTGGAGAGGAATATGGGGAGGATCTTTAACACTACCTTCACCTCTTCTACTTCTTCTGCGGTGCACGCGAGCGGCAAGTGACGGGGGAGGTTTTGCGCGGCTCGGTTCAGGAACTTGAGCTCTTCGGATGGGGCGTATGATATGGTTGTGTTCTTATGATCTCCATTTTCCCGCTCTTCTTGCTTGTGGTCATTTGTTTCGGTTCTGTTCTCGGGGCTCAACGGCCGGTCGACAATGGCGTTGCTCGGAGGTTGTGTGGTTCGACAGTTGAGCGCGGCGGCGACTAGGACCTGTAAGTTAGATTCGAGTAATTTAGAGAGTGAAATGTTTAAGTGAAAAGTTAAGAAACTAAATTTCTTGTATCAGCTAAAGTATAGGGTCTATTCATAGAGTTACGTGGAGTACATAAACTTTCTTTTTTTCCCCTTAGAAGAGTGTTTTATTAAAAAAGAAAAAGTTAAGGGAAACACATATATATTTTTAGAGCCTATTACTTTATAAGACCTAGTTCTACCTAGTTCTCTGAGCTGCGCCGATTGCCTTGAATGTGTGGAATGTAAATGCTCCAAAATTTGTGAAATGGCACCCAACTATTTTCACAGAACTTTGAACAGCATTATGCCGAGCGCTAGATTGCGTGATCGGCCGTTTATCATGCAATTTATACGGATCTTAAAGCAGGTGAAAGTTGCGGTCCATTGTTGGAACGACTCCCATTAAATATTTAATTTTATACAACTATTTCAGTTTCTACAGTTGTGGGCCCAAATTTCAGCTCTCTATCTAACGTTTGGAGGCCGAATTACAGGGACTGCACATGCATTTCACCCTTCGGATTTCAAAAGCGAACGGCCATTGGGCCATTTCAACAAACACATGGAGCGCAAGAGAAGAAGAAGAAGAAGAAGAAGAAGAAGATCGCAAACACGTTTGAGAGGGTAGAGATCCATCCATACCTTGGCGATGAGAGTGAGGGGGCTCCCCGTGGGGAGCTTGTTCCTGTAAAGCCTCGAGCCGGCGAGGAACACGGGGATGGATAGCAAGATGGCGATGGTGGAGATCCCGAACCCCCACTCCCAGCCCTTGTTGTCCTCGACCCAGACGACGAAGGTGACCGCGGCGAGCCCCCCGCAGGAGAGGCAGAAGACGAAGTAGTTGAAGAAGGTGGACCGCGCGGCGCGGCCCCGCGGCGAGCCCTCGTCGAACTGCTCCGCCCCGTGCGCCGGGAGCGAGCCCTTGATCCCGCCCACGCCCAGCGCCGTGAGGTAGAGCCCCCCGAACAGCATCGCCGCCTCGGCCCCGGACACGGCCTCGCACGGCCCCGCCGCTCGCGACGGGGACGAGGGCTCGCATGCTGGGGGCTTCAGCGACGGGGATTTCGCTTGGATCGTCAGGATTACTAGTCCCTGCACATTACCAGAGGAGACCGGAGGTCCGGTGGTTGGTTATCTATTTCTATTATATAGCTTGGTTGGTAATTGCTTTGCTTTTTCACTCCATAAATTTGAAGAACACTGGGCCTAGCTCCATAGAAAGTTTGATTCCACACACACAAAATTAATAAATAAATAAATATTTTTAGCTTTTTGTGAAATTTTTTTGGGTTAAAAATTGATCCTTTCTGACGCAAGTTGCAAAGTATTTGTATGGACGATTTTCTAGATTTTAAAATTTAAATTCTAATTGATTCATATTTCTAATTAAGTTTATTTTTTAAAAAAATATACAAAGTATACTACCTTTCTTTCGAAAAATAAAATAAAATAAAAAAGACATTTTATTAAAGAAGTAGAGCTTGATTATATTTTAAGCTCTGGTACAAAGAATCTGCATAAAGTTTGTGGCTCCTAACAGAATTAAAGAAAAAGAAGTCTCCAATAGCAAATAGTTGATTAAGAGAAGATAGAGAAAAAATAGATAAATTAGATGATTGTGGTGAAGAATTTAGAAAAAATATAGATTTCTAGCACAAATGATAAAAAATTTAGTGATTAATATCTGAAGTTTTAAATTTGAAATCTGATTATTCTATATTTTCAGCTAAATTTATATTTTTTAAAAAATTGAACGAACAGATAGTATGATATCTCTTTTTTCAAAATAAAAAAAAAAAATTCCCAGTGCCAAAATCCGGCCGAAGGCCCAAGAGAACGGAGGACGACTTTACATAAAGTTGTATTAAGGGCTTCGGACGTTGATTGTGTAGATTCCTCACCACTTCTTAGCAGTGTCATGTAATTTTGAAATATATTTAATGGAAATATACAAAAGCTTTAAATCTAAAGCTATTATAAATAACAAATATTTTTATTAGTGAATTATATATAGCGCGCATTCCAGTAAAGTAAATAGGCCACACCGCAATAAAAAGCTGGCCAAGCAGGACTGTAAGGCTTAGTTTGATATTGTCCCTCATCTGACGCTATTAGATAAAATAGAGTTGGGATAAAAATATCCAAAAATGAACTTCTGTATTTTTTGATAGGATCATAAAAAATGTATCATAATCGATTAATCACAATATACGAAATACAATATCACGTACCGTAACGCAATCAGTTTACAATTCCAAACGAAATTTAATACTACTTTGTTATCCATACTCCAAACATATTTTAGTAAAGAATCAGCAGCTCAACTCTTTTCTAATATCTGTGCTTGTTCTTTAACCCCTTAATAGTAGGTATTAATTGTGCTCTTAATTTAGGATCTGTTTAGCCCGGTCGTACTATGGACCAGCTTAACGCATAACATCGTATTGACTTTTTTTTTTTTTTTTTAGAAATAAATTTTTAGGATCTGTTTAGCCCGGTCGTACTATGGACCAGCTTAACGCATAACAACGTTACCCGTTTTGTTTATTTCATTTAGAAATAAATTTAGCTGAAAATGTGAATCAACTAAGATTCGAATTTGGGTCTCGGATACCAACCATCAAGCTATTTACCACTTGCTCTAGGGACGGTCGGCAATATCGTATTGACTTAAAACACCAAAATTGGGTCGTCCTCACACTTGGTCCAAATCCTACCTCAAAGCCCACATGCATGTATCCCCCTTCCTACGCGGGCCCCACAACAATAAATTGATCGATTTTTGGCCCTCTTCCATCAAATGTATGTTGATGTTTGCTCACAATTTGTTATTTCTTCCTTGTAATTATGATCAGATGCGACAAGATCTTTTGGGCTCCACGCCGTTAATTCAGCGAAATTAATTTAATTTTATCAAACATCATAAGTTTAATTTGTTTGCATTAAAAATAGTCTTTGGCATATTGGCACCTATTTGTCACTGGCGTGTTCACAAAATTCTCTTTTCTTTTATTGTATTCTAAAGAATTTCCACCTTACAACAGTATCATTTTGTAGAACAACTTCTTTTTAACTATCTTTTTTTTTAGAGATAGATAATATGCTATCTGTTTCATTTATTTTATTTAAATTTTTTTAAAAGATATATAGTATACTATCTGCTTCGTTTATTTTATTTAAAAATAAATTTAGCTGAAAATATGAATCAATTATGATTCAAATTTGGAGCCTTGGATATCAATTATTAAACCTTTGCCACTTCTGGTAGAGACAAGTGATTCTTTTTAACTATCTTCGGCACTTTTTCTTTAGGCCGTTGGCTTAGATTTGTTGAATAAAATGAACAGGCACACCGTCTCATTTAATATAAGTTTATATGACTTCAAAATTTAATAATAAATATTTTTAAAATATAATTATAACAATAATAATGAATGTTTGAAATGATCTTAATTTAAAGAAAAAATTTCAAAAACCCCCTAGTGGTTTCATAGTTTCTCACTTTACCCCCATGTGGTTTAAAATGTATCAAATTGCCTTTCTGTAGTTTCGTTTTTATTTTTTCGATAGCTCTTTCGTTAATATTTTATTAAATTATATACAAAAAACTTCAGATACCCATCTAGATTTATCAAATATTCACTTTAGTACCCTTTAATTTTAACTTTATCACTGATTTAAAAAAAAAAATTGATAAAAAAAGAGAAAAAAATAAATCAAAAAGAAACAACGGGGGGGCAAATTGATACATTTTAAACCACAGGGGGGCAAAGTGAGAAACTACAAAACCACAGGGGGGGTTTTTGAAGTTTTCCCAAAAAAGAATGAACATTTTCATTTTCTTGCATGAAAGTAGTCTCAAATTTACGCCGTAAAATTTGAAGTTTGACTCTGAGTACCTATGAACTGCCTTGATACTCCTTCTGTAGAGTATCCCACGCTTCCTTCGATTTTGTCGCATCAACAATGTGCGAAAAAATCGATTCATCAACGGCCTATTGGATGAAGAAAAGAGCCTTCGAGTCCTTCTTCATGTTCTCTGGGGTAGCATTAGTGTACCCCTTCTCCACAAGATCCCATAGATCTTGCGATCGTAGCATCGTCTTCATCTTGATGCACCAGATATCATAGTTCTCCCTTTTGAAAATGGGAAGAGCAGTTTGGGATCTGCTGACCCCGTTGATCATCGCCATCGACGTAACTTCCTCTCACGAATCCTGTCGACGCTCTAATACCACTTGTTATGGTGGTAATCAATAAAACAATAAAGTGAATAATTTTATGGGAAAACTTCAAAAACCCCCCCTGTGGTTTCGTGCATTCTCACTTTGCTACCCTGTGGTTTAAAACGTATCAATTTACCCCCCTGTGGTTTTATTTTTATCTTTTCGGAAGCTTTTTCGTTAATATTTCGTTAAATTATATACAAAAAACTTCAGATAACCATCTATATTTATCGAATAGTCACTTTAGTATCCTTTAATTTTAACTTTGTCACTGATTTTTAAAAAAAATAATAATAAAATTGATAACAAAAAGATAAAAACGAAACCACAGGGGGGCAAATTGATACGTTTTAAACCACAGGGTAGCAAAGTGAGAATGCACGAAACCACAGGGGGGGTTTTTGAAGTTTTCCCTTATCTTTATTTCGGCAATCTATATATATGTCTTACTATATATTAATAAATTAATTATANGGGGAGGGTCAAATTGATATATTTTAAATTATATGGGAACAAAGTGAGAAACTACGAAACTATTGAGAAAGTTTTTAAAGTTTTTCCTAATTTAAATATCTTTTCTATCAAATTTTAGTTCATTCACATCGATGCGGCTCGGCCTTGTGAGGAACACGATACAAAATTTGTCTTCTAACCATCACATGAATAAAATATTCTTTAGCATCACTCCATCACAAGAATAAAATATTCTTTAGCATCACTACGTCAAATATTTCCATGTGGTGCAATAAATGTGGTTCTTGAGTAGCGTGACTAGATGTCTACCTATCAGAGTAGATAACCTTATCAACTATTTCTATCATTGAAAAAGAAATTAAGTAATGTACCATTCAGATATATATGTAGATAAAGATGTAGTCATCTATACAAAATGAACTGACAAAAGATGCATGTTTAATAAGGGTATGTGCAATATTTTTACAGTGATACAGATGTGATTATCACTACAAAATGTATCATAATATTGATCAATTGGTGCACCCACAGGTCCCACTAATGGAAGTAATCAACAAGCTAATTAGCTATATAAATGTTGAAAAAGTGAACTTTCGCAAATTGTGCACTAAATTTGGAGAGTTTAACATGTTACTTACCAGAAACTCGATGAGAGCACTAACGAGATATACGACATAGGTGGTGAAGAAGGCGTCGGATAAGAAACCGCCGAGAAGGGCGAGGAGGAAGGCGGTGCCCATGAAGTTGGTGACGGTGGTGGCGGAGTGCGACGGCGAGAAGTGCATGAAGCCCATCAGATAGGTGACTAAGTTGCTGGCATTTGCTAGAAATGCTAAATTCTCCATTACCTCCACAACTGTAATAAAAATTAATTTTAATCATTCATATTTTGGTAGCTTATACTCTCAACTGTTGCAACTTAATATTTGTACTTTTCAACCGATCATCCCTAGAGCAAGTAGCAAAAGACTTGATGGTTGATACCCGAGATTCAAATTCGAATCCTAGTTGATTCACATTTCCAACTAAGTTTATTTCTAAATAAAATAAATGAAGCGGATAGCGTGTTATCTATCTTAAATATATATATATATATATATATATATATACTTTTCAATTAAAGAGTGAATTCCGTGTAATTTTGAATATATTTCACTTCAGTCTCTATTTGTTATTTTTATAATTTGACATACGTTACCATTTATTATTTAATGACCTTTCGAACTCAATTTAAAATAATCATTTTATTGCGGATCTAAGCTGAAAATGCAGGTCATTTTATGAAGAAGGTGCAAAATGATTTTTTTTAATGGTTCCGAATTAAAGGACAATATAAATGCCAAAGTAACGTGCTTAGATAAAAGTGAAGGCGCCAAGTCAAATCATATAATTTGTAATTAATTTGAGAGAGAGAGAGAGAGAGAGAGAGAGAGAGAGAGAGAGAGAGAGAGAGAGAGAGAGAGAGAGAGAGAGAGAGAGAGAGAGAGAGAGAGAGAGAGAGATAGATAGAAAGATAGATAGATAGAGACAGAGAGAGAGAGAGATAGAGAGAGAGAGAACAAATTAATTTTATTTCTGAAGAAAGAAATGATATTACTGAAACTGACATGCAATTAGCTAATTGATTTTGACAATTAGATTGGCCTTAAAATAAAATGCTAAAGTTCGCATTAACCGTCCATAATTCACAATGGAAAAGTCTAGATGCATGCACGGAGGAAATTAATCCAGAGGAGAGAATAGAATAATGAGTTCTAATTATAGCACACTGGAAAAGTCTAGATGCATGCACGGAGGAAATTAATTAAGTTGGTTCCCTTGCAAGCAAGAAAAGTCGATAGAACAAGCAGAATCAATGAAAACGTTTCATCGATCAATCCAACGAAAAGCTGCGTCATATATGAAGTCAAAAGGATCTGGGCTAAAGCCAAAAAAACATACTAGCTAAAAAATAAAACAAAAATTAAAATTGAAATTAAAATGTTAGCATATATATATATATATATATATTAGCATGTATGAGGAGGTTGTCAGTGAAATCTATCTGGGGCCTACCAAGAAAACAAGAAGGAAGATGTTTCAGTTACTGAAAAGTAAAAGAGATACATGCACTAGTATACTATCAGTTTTTAAAATTTATATTTTTAAAACTAATTTAATTTGTTTCAGCTTTTTTTTTTTTTTTTTAAAAAAAGAAGATCATTCTGAGAATATGTGAAAGAGTACCCAGAACAAAAGAGGCTGCAAACATTCCTCCATGTTTGCCTCTGAAAGCTGGTCTATTCCTCCAATCCACATAACCCACCCATCTCTCCTGCTCTTGCCCATTCTCCTATATATATATATTTACCATAGATCATGAGACAAATTAAAATTAATCAACTTGAAATAAGAAATAAACACATATATACATAATCTTATCTTAAAAAGCATGAAGAAACACATGATGTAAACAAAGGTAAGGGAAAGAGAGAGTAAATTAAGGAACCCACCATTTCCTTTATTCTCTATTGCAACTTGGCTTAGACTCTTGACAAGAGAGAGGAGGAGGTTGATGGAATTTCAGACCTGAAAAAAGAGTCTATGAGTTAGCACCTCTATTTAAAGGTTGAAGGGAGCCAACAAAGAGGGAAAGGTCTAAAACACCCCTCTACACCCCATTGAAAGCGGCAACACATCATGTGGAAACAGTGTAGAGCAACATTGTTAATTGTACATTTAATTTATTTTTGAGTTTTACCGACTTCTCAGAGGCCTAAGCTGCTTTCAATTTGTATGCTCAGTTCATTTTACCTAATGAATGAAGCAGGTAGCTTGCTACCTATTTCTCAAAAAAAAAAAAAAATATTGTTAATTGTACATTAAAAAATAAGCGTAAATTTTAAGCTTTTTTCATTCAATGGTTAATGTTTTACGTTCATCTTATAATCTCTATTTTTTTTAATATTAAAAGTTTAAAAAGACCATTTAAATTTTTAAATGCGAGGCTATAAGTTTTACACCAAAAAATTGGGCGTGCAATTAGCATCTTTCATTCATATACTGTACATATATGAATCTATATACATACATGATATATTGTCCTCCGCATGTTCAATCAATCAGCACCTTTCCTATTATTCCTTTGCCTCATTAATTATCCTAGCTTTCTAATATTTGACATTCATGGTGCTAATTAATTTGTGGTTAAAATCTTACCTCAAGATTAACATGAAGAGAGCTGATGAGATATGGAGGAATAAAAGGTTCAACTTGCTCCTTTGTTGCTTGGTTTTGAAGTTATATTACACCAAAAAAGTAGCAAAGAAATCATATGCTATGTCTAAGCAGAATAAATGCTAACCTCCAAAGTCTAGCCCCACAAAATCTTGTAAATGTTCCTCCTTGCTCATAGCAAGACAGTGAGAGAACATTTTTTACATTTGCACATTCCAAATAGGAAAAGGATTATTATATCTATCTATATATGATCTGGTACGTCTTTTTTCCTTTTATGGATATATATACAATTAATGCCATATATATGCCGTGCATGCATGCAAGCATTTATTCATCAATGGACTCATTAACCTGAGCCATGTCCTTGTTCACTATCTTAGTTATGGGACTTTCCCCTTTTTTGGTCTCTTCACTGTAATAAAATATATTTTAGACGATATTTTTTAGAAAACTCTTTATTTTAGCTTCTTCAATATTTGATATGTATTGACATTATGATTAAGCACCGTCAATAAACATATGTTTATCAAATACTGATAAAAATTATCCGACGTTATATTAAAGCATCGATATATTTATCCCGATATATTTATTTAACGACTCTTTGCTTGACACTCTTACAAGCGTCGGGATTATTTTTGCCAATGCTTTGAAACGTCGCTAGTTATTGTTTAAAGTGTTCTTAAGTGCAATATTTGTTGTAGTGCTTGAAACTTTTGGTTCTAAATAGCTTTATTCAGTTACAACTTAGACTTTGATCTCTTGTGCAAAGTAATGGCATTTATATTATGAGAGGCTCACTCAATCTCATTAAGAAACAATTATGCTTATTCATGCAATGAGGAGCGTTCAACATTAATTCAATCGTAGTGCGAACTGTGGACCAACACTCAAACGTACGTCTCAAGCCCATGGAGTGTAAACTTTTTAAGAGCAACGAAACATGATAACAATGAGCCTTAATATTTGTAGAGTAATTGAATATGTGCACAAACTTCATCTAATTACTTAGAGGCTCCTAATTATTAATACAAGCTGTTCCCTAGTTAAGCGTAAATTCCCTTGTCATAAGCCAATTTTCTCTTGATCCTATAATTTATTATAAGTACACTTAAGGCCACTCAATATATTGATTAACATGCATGGTATAATAGCTGATTATATATAACTTTCCATCAGAACAATGTAATAATTTGTATGAAGCACTAAATTAATTGACTACATTTGACTCTACCAGGGGAAAAAACTACATAAATGAAAGTTAATATTGCTGATCATCTCATGCATCTGCGCCATGGTCTATGCACTAATACTAATACGCCTGAGACCCCCCCCAAAAATTAATGCAAGAACGCGCTTTGCTGTCAAATTAATTAAACTGTTTAGATATATAAAAAAATAAAAATTGTACAATAAAATTAACTCCTTCCAACAATTCCGGCCTCAAACCCGGAGAAACGTGGATGGATCAGATTGGTTGAAAAGGTCGACATGTACAGAACTAGTCATCGTGACAATGACCAAAATGATCTGTTAATATTTATGGAAAAAATATCTATTTGTTTATGTGAAAATTAAGAGTGTTTTGATTTGCGTTGTATGCAGCAAAGTTGTAACAAGTTTATAGTTTATACTTTACACACCTTAGGTGTTGCTATGCTAACAAAGTCAACTAACATGAAAGATACAGATTTTTTTTTTTTTTGGGAGAAAAAAAAAACTTGCTTCGATCCCACACCTGAAGTTTTAGGGCAAGTGATTAGACTAGCCAGGTAATATTTATAGTTATCACAAATAAATAAAAAAAGAGCAACAAAAGATTGCCAAATGATCGACTATTGATTGTGAAAAGTTATAAAATTTTGTAGGTGAGCACAGTGGTTTTCACTAAAAATTGTATCTTTGAAGAGAAAGTTCTTTTATTCTTCTTAAATTCCAAAAATGTAATCATATTGGGAATATGCATGCTAATTATTAATGAAGACTATGGCATAAGTCAAAAATCCTTTGGAAGGTTTGAGACTATGCCACTTGCTTAATTTTTCTTTTTTTTTCATTTTTTTTTTCTGGAGGTAAAATTAAGCCCATAGACACATCCTAGCTTGAATCTTCAATTAGGTTAAAAGTTATAAACTTTGGATACAAGTGACGAGAGCGCCGATAAACCAAAGAAGCTCTACCGCAGGCTCGAAAAGCCTTATATATTTTCTATCACTTTCCGCTACCTATATATAATCATACCTAACATTAATTATAAATTCCACATTGTATGGTGTTAAGTCTCTTACTCTCTTTGACTAGAGAATAATGTTTGGAATCATATGATCTGTCTTAATTTTTATTCATGACACACTAAAAAATAATAATGTTTATTCAGCCAAAAGGAAATTAATTCTTTGATCATCAAATGGTAATTAATTTGTTATTCTAATCAGATTATCTTACTACTACTATGCGTACTTACCCTTGTTTAATTCACCTAAATCTAAATCTCTCCTTCCGAGATTGTTTTATTGATTTTTTAAAATATATTTTCTTTTTGATAATTACGAAATTTTCATACGGGCTCTTATGGAAAAGTGAAGAAAACAAAAAAAGGAAATTCTATATATGAGCTTCACATAAAAAATTGTGTAAGGAGGCCATCAAAATATGTAACGAAGAGAAGCTCATTAGACAATTATTTAATTAATTTCTTTTCACATATAATCCTATTTCTAAAAGATCTTTTGAAGGTTGTATTCAACGCCATATTGTTTATTTAATAATGAACATTGAAATTTCAAACATAAGTGATCGAGCAAGCATAAATTGATATTAATGGTGTAGCTAATTAACATTGTTATGTTTATATATCATGTTTTACAACCTCTACTAAAGCTTAAGATAATATTGAGAGAAACGTAGTAGACCATCTAGCTCTACCTTCAACTTGGACTTTTGGGAGTTTACACTTGACTTATTCATACATTTGATTTGATCCTTCGTTTGTTCATTTGCGATGCATGCACCTTTATAACGAACCTATCAAAGCTAATAAAAATGCCTAACGCTTATTCCTTTCGTAGGTCATGCTCACCGCAATGATCATAGCACCATCTATAGTTGTACATGTATTAGTACATTCACATTGGAATGTGGATTTGAGGACTATATATATATCTTCTGACGAATTATAAGAAGAAAAAAGTTAGAAGATGAAAGAGCCTTTAATTAGATGCTTATTTTCTATTTATATTCTTTGGTGGGAGACAAATATAAGGATGATTCGGCTGTTTACTTTGACTGGGATTGTTAGAAAATGATGTCCCAACCTATAGATATTAAAGATTCATGGGAATTGATTCCGATTCATGGGAATTGATTCCTGGTCCTTTTTTTTTTATTTAACTTTTTGGAATAACTTCTGTACTTCATAAATTTGAAATTAACACAAACTATTTGGATAATGTAATTTTGTGAAGGAAAAAAAAAAAACCTATCTTTTAAAAAAAAAATTGGAGTGGAATCTCTAGGAGATATTATGTGCAACAACAACTGATTGATGAGTAATGCTAAAATTCAGAAAATATTAAATATTATTTTTTTCTCATGAAAATTCTTGAAGTACTTCTAGCTATTTTGGTCCTCGAGTTAACTAAATGAGATTTTCTAGTACTTTAATATTTTAAAAAAAAGGCTAAAATGCTAGGCAAACAAGGTTTAATTTCTTAATCATCCCACGCACCTCTCATAACAAGCATTGTATACTTTTTTTTTTTTTTTTTTTTTATTAAGTACTACTCTGCTTCCATAATACGAGGAATAAATAAACTCTATCATGTCCTGGATGAAGCTCGCGACAAAAGAATNTTTTTATTAAGTACTACTCTGCTTCCATAATACGAGGAATAAATAAACTCTATCATGTCCTGGATGAAGCTCGCGACAAAAGAATATATCATGTTGTATGTACATCCTCTGATGAAGTTACCTTAAAATACTTAAAACAAAGTAATTGATAATTTAAATTCCAAATTAAATATAGAGATCATGATGACTCATCCATGCATACACTTATATATTTGACTTCTTGACAATTTTACGCCTTTTTTCACTCTAAAAAATCCAAATATTTTAGGAATCTAAATGAAATAGAGCTATTGATTTCAATTTCTAAAGATTGATCAAGTCGTATTCTCCCTCCATGATTCTTGGTGCCAGGACCCACAAAGTTTAAGTTATATTATGTAATATGGAGACATTTAATTACGACAGCGTTGACAATTTACACTTTAAACTAACTAATATATAACATAATCTTCGTCGTATACCACAATTTGGCCGGTGGGTTTTATTATAATTCACGAGAGAAGCAAGTATTATTAGTTAATTTTGGTTCTTGTCATATACACATGATGCAAAGTTTTGACATGAATATAATTTTCCGAGTGCATTTATGTGAATGAGTGTAATAAAAATGCTATGTACATTTACTAACTCACTTGTGAGTTGTGACGTGCATTTCTAATGTTGTCCTAATGTATGGATAATTGGATTACTTCACCGAAGTATCCACAATATATTCAATTCAGAGTTATATATTTCTTATTTTTCTTTTCGTTTCCTTATTAATTATTCCTTAAAATGCACTATACATGCTCCTTTACAATATTGGATTAATATTAGCTGAGCAAAGTGACTACGAGTCTTTTTGCATGGAAAAACGAGGTGAGGATTTAGTAGGTTAATAGAAAGAATGAGTTAAAAAACAAAAAAAAAAAAGAAAAGAAAAGAAACGAAAAGAAAGATGAAAAATCTACTATTTTTATAATGAGAAAGAACGGGGAATATTAGAGGAAGCCAAAGATTCGAAGTACCGTTGAAAGTCGGAGCCGAGAGACACACGCTGCCGTGTTCAATTCATCTTAAAGTGACTGGCACAACGCAGGCTTCGCTAGAAGTCGGCGGCGGAGCACAAAACCTGCCGTGTTCGCTTGGGCCCATAATGTACTTTTTTAGTCCATAGAAGACCCGAAACTTTATCGATGCCCAAAAGGGCCTGCAATTTTGCAGCCTCTGCTCTTCTTGGGCCTTCAGTTTGGTTAAGATACATTAGTACAAATGCACCGAATTAAATTCCCGGTCCAAAAGGCCCAAAAGACACAAATGACTCTTCTTGGGCCCCTAAATGAACTGCTCAATATGCGCGTTGTACACTGAACATACACCATGAAATCCATGGACCGGTGGAGTTGAAAGAAATTTTGGTATACGCTGGTCTATTACTTTATCCAATAAAAGTTTTTAAAACCTATGATACAGGCATCATTTTAACTAAAAAAAATTAAATGATTTATAAGAACTACAATTTTTGATATATTTGGTCCAATAAAATTATAGTATAAGATTAGGTGAGGTTTCAGAATTGACTAACTCCTCATTTTTTTAAATAAAAAGCTCTAAAAAAATAAAAAAATAAAAAGCAAACTCTCTATTCTCAGAAGGAAAATAATATTTTTAAATATTGTACAAAATATTCAACTATTTATATATGTGATCACCACTGCTTAGCTTATATAATATATATTTTAACACCGCTAAGACATAATATGATAAGTCTCCAAACACAGGAATAATATGTGTTCGTGCGAACCTATAAGGCTATAACTATCTTAAAAAAAAAAAAAAAAAAAAAAAAAAAAAAAATCATATGCTTTGTTCTCCAGTGTTGATTTGTAGTGGCACCGATCCATGATGGAAGACCAGGTTCACGCAACTCTACAGATATTTCTTGCTGCATACGCTGCGACGATTCAATTGGTCCACGTGTCTGTATTCCCCACCATCAGTTAAGTTTTACGCTCTCGTCGTCGTCGTCGTCGTCGTCTTCTTCTTCTACACTATACAGTACACACTCGCGTGTAAGGTGCTCGACCATACACACCCTGCTTTTATACGCTTCTTCCCCTGTCTCTATTCCCTCTTCGTCTTCGTACATAGTTTTGGAGTCGATTACGGTGTCGCATTGCTCGCGGGGGGCCCATGGCCATGGCCTCGTCCTCTACTCTCACCGCGTATAGAGTGTTGTTCACCGCGTTAGGTCTCTTTATGCTCGCCACCCTCGTCTATACCCTCGTCACCGATGGGTCTCCCTTCCGACGCGAACTCCTCACCCCGTAAGTTTTGATTCCATCGATCACTCTAGAGATCGTCTATCTTAAGGAGATGAGGATTGTTGTGTACTCTGGATCCTAATGTTGGAGACCCACCTATGAATTTTGTGGAATTTGGTAATAATTTTAGTTTCGAAGTTGAAGACATTGCTTTTGTTTAATTGAGCTGCTACATGATGAGGAAATTAGGGCAAAAAAACAATTCACGAGCTTCAGGTTGGTCCCTAAACTTTGATTTGTCACATTAGGATGCTCGAACTTTTGGAACATTTCAATATTAGTCCTGCTGGTCAGCTTCTGTTGCTCGGAGAACTAAAAATCTGATGCGGCGTGCCAAGTCATTGTTCTTGCAAAAATATCTTGATCTAGATTATTCACTCCATCAACGAGTGAAATACGAGTTAACAACTCTACTATTATTCTGATGGAAATTATAAAGAAAGTGATTGGATTCATTGGAACTCCAACTAGATGTAATCCTAAGACGTAGTAGATACTGTGATGAAACAAGTAGTCGATCTCTTATAAACTCGTAGTGATAATTTTTGTCCACTTGAGATCTAAGTTATGCGTAGCGAAAGTGTGGATTGTGGTGTGACAATTTATCTCCTCTGTTGCTGATAGACCTTTAATGAATTGTACTTTTCATCGGTGTGTTCTCTGATGAGGAAGCAATTTTTTCTAGCAGTTTCTTTTGCTGTCAAGTCTAATAGTCGCTTGTTTTTTAAGACTCTTGCATTTTGCTGCAAACGGCTTTTTTACTGGCAGTTGTTTTCTTATTGGCTACCTTTTTTTTTTTTTTTTTTGATTAAACAGGGATATACCCTATTTTCCTTATTTGCTACCTTTGATCTTGAGGATTGACAATTCTTTCCTTACTATTGATGATGACTTCCAAAACTGATGTAGGTGGATGTCTGCAACTTTGGTCGACTTCTATGCGAATGTGGTTGCAATCTCGGTATACCCTCTAGCTTATGTTTAAATGCCTCGTTGATTGTAGGTGTCTCCACTTGATATCAACTATATAGTTGTTTAATGACCTGAGTTTTAAATTGCTGTCGGCAGAAAAGCTAGTTTTGAGAAAATGGAGTAAAGCATCCCACTAGTTTCATTTGGATCAATGCAATTAAACAGCATGTCTTGACTTATGGGGAACATTATCTTTCACTGGGGACATAAAAATGCACATTTATTTAACCATCAAATAATTCCTACATTAAAGAATGAGTCTTATAGCCAATAAGACTCATTCTGTAATTTTGATAGTCCCTGCCATATAAAATGTTGCCACCAAATTTTATCATGATACTTTTTTTTTCATTCCATTCCAGAGTATGGATTGCACTAGGTTTTAAGTTCTCATGGCCTTGCAATCCAAACGGGTCCATTCGAATGTAAAGAATATCCTTTCTTTAATCTCATCTATATGCAACCAAAAACAAACTAATCCTCAAACTTTTTGTTGGTTGTATGTTTGATGGAAGCTCGATTCAGTATGACAAGATACTTTTTTTTTGGATTAAAATTTAGGTTTGGGTTATCTACAAAGAATCAAGCTGGATTAGTTCAGTAATTTGGATTGTTCTGTTAGTTTGTTTTGGCAGGTATAATCATCTTACACTCTTCATTTACTATTTATTTATTTTTCATTATTGTGTTAACTTGTTCTTTTGTATCTTTTTTTTTAATTGTTTTTCTTTGACTAATAGTTAGTTATCTTTTTAGTATTGCCACATGTGCTTATATTGTCAAGAAACTCTATGAAGTTTCATCTCAAGGTCTTGCACAGGATCCTCTGGATCTGTTATTATTGAGGTATGATATCTATTATCAACTTATAATGAATCCTCTAATTAATACCTCACAATGTCTTCTCTGTTACCATTTTCTTTAACTATATTGTGTTTATTCTAGTCTATATTTTCTGCACTATCTTGAATATCATGTAATAATATGTGTGCAAAACTGCTTTCAGGAATGATCACACCCAAAAAAGGTTCTCGTTTGTCGTATTTGGGAGAATACTTTTTAGTATTTTAGGGGTATTTATGGTGGCAGTAATCTCTTACACGATAATTACTGATGGACTTCCTTTTAGGATGGAGTTGTTGACACCGTAAGTATTTTTCTATATTTTTGTATATTCTTTACTGTTTTTAAGAACATAAGAACTAAAGATTTTTCAGTTTTCTTTATCTGGTAGTGTGTAGTGTACTTGAAAATGCAGTCATTAAACTGTTTGTTTTGCTCACTGCAAGTAAATAATCCAAAGCCAAAATGTATTAAATAGAATGCTAATGGTACAAATGGCAAAAGCGCATCTCTTTCATGCTTGATTTGTTAGTTAATGAAAATAAAACTCACTCTGGCCTCAAGGATGAATATTATGTTTCTTGAAGGTTTTTATGAGTTGCGTAAAATGTTGCACGTCTTTTAACATCTCTCTCTCTCTCTCTCTCTCTTCTTTTTTTCTTTTTCCTTTTTTTTTAGATATGAAACATCTCTTTCTTTTTTTGCTTAATATAACACATATTTTATGCTAAACAAACCGTCGACATGCATTCAGGTGGATGGCTGCAACACTGATCGACTTCTATATAAATGTTGTTGCCATATCGGTAAGAGTCATACATATAACCTTTATAATCTTCTTCATCTCAGGTAAAAAAGCATTTAGAATTTTTGTATTAAATGATGAAGTAGCTAGAGACGATGGATATTAGAGCTTTAGACACCAATGACAAGAAAAGAGAAAGGTCCCACCAATACAAACTTACTCTTAACCGAAACATTACACAGTATTCCAAATTATCCCAACTAAGTCAAAAATTTCAAGCATAACATGGAGATCAAGAAGTTGCAACTCAAATATTAATGAGGAAATTTTGAGAGTATTTAATTTATCTGAACTTTCATTTTCCTTTCAAATATTTTATTGTGCTTATTGATGGTCTAATCTGTCTAGAAAACTAAACTATTTGCAGCTTATATGCCCTCTTGTTACTACCAAAATTACTCTAGACTTTTATGTTCTCTTTCTATCAGCTTATCATGTTTTGGTACTTATGCGTATTAAAAGAACAAAATTAAACTATCCAGAGATGTTTTTTCTTTTAGAATAAAAGCCAAAACAGAACTACTACTCCACTTCTTGCATGTAGAACAGTGAGTGAAGCCGAGTTAAACAAGCACCTAGCATTTATATTAACAGAAGAAGAACATACTTTTACATTTGCAGAAGGCTGTAAATAGTATAGTGACTTCCTTTTGTGGAGGAAAGCTCTTTGGCATATGGATGTAGTCATTTTAGCCGTGACCTCCCGTTGAGCTATATGCACACCTGTTCAATTGTTTTTTTTTTTTTGCAAAAAAAGCTACTCATTTTCCGCCTTGTAATTATAGGTATGGGTTGCTCACAAGGAGTCAACGTGGATAGGTGCATTATTTTGGATCTGTTTGTTGATCTGCTTTGGCAGGTACTTTTCTTAATGATGATTTATATGTTTAATACATGTTGAAGTTCCTTTCCTTGTGCTCCTTACTACTACTTATATTGAATCATTACTTTATATCCATTCTTTTCTCGCATCACCTGTTTGGCCCGATCAGTTGACAATCGTGTCCGTTAAATAATATTTCGAAGAAAAAAGATTGAAACAGAATATTTTCGTATTAATATTATTTCCATGTTTCTTCTTTTAGCATCACTACGTGCTTCTACATCGTCAGTCAACTATTCCGACTGTCGCCTCAAGAGCCAATATACCATGTTTTGTTGGACTTTAACAGCAAATATGGAAAGAGTACACCGTCGAAGTAATCCATGCGCTATTGTATCCAAGGTCATCGGTTTCTCCTATAGGTCTTATACGGTGTTTTGGGCATCTGTTGTACTACACAGTTTGTGTCAGAATAAGTTTGTAAATTTAGCATCCTTACACTGAACAGCCTTCGATTCTGCAATCCATAGCATTACACTGACCAGCCTTAGTTTCTGCAATTCATTTATGGCCTGCATGTATCAAATAACGCTGTAAAAAAATATGTGAAATTTCTGTTGTGTAAAGACAATATATATATATATATATATATATATATATATATATATATATATATATATATATGCAGCTGGTGCTATTGCATGGCAAAATTCACTTGTTGCCCAGCCTCTGCTTCACTTCTCGTGTGGATATAGAATTTCTTTTTTTTTTATTTGTCTTTTTTATGAATGGCTCCATTTTTTTAAAATATTTATAGATACTCTCCGCAGAATTTTTGTTCTAATAATTTCTGTCTCACCGACCGTTCTTAGAGCAAGTGGCAAAGTGTTTGGTAGTTGGTATTCAAAGACCCATGTTCGGCTTCTCGTATAATTTTTCCTGATACTCGTTTTTTTTTTTTTTTTTTTTTTTTTTTTATTTGGTGGCTTCCTCGGTGGTTGCAAATTCTCCCATGTGTTCAAATTTATCTCGTTTGGTTATTAAGAAAAAGTTATTTTAGCTTTTACGCCACAGGTATGATAATAAAACCTTTCATTCTCGTCTCAATTTTCACAGCAGTACTTGTGAATCACGTGATGGAAATAATAAATAGCTGCGGATAATCCAAAGCATTAGTAATGTGTACGGTAGTAACCCCTGAGCAAGCAATTTGATCTGACGGCTCAGATGTCAATCCGATTGATCCCGACCGTCCAGAACTGAACGGTCGAGATCTCACCGGTGGAAATCTAACCATTAGCGTTGTTCATGGTCCCACTGAACCAAAAAAAAAAACAAAGGCGTTCCTAGTTGGGTGACCAGAAAAAATATCGAGCCCGTTCCCGTCATTTCGCCTCCCCTCTCTCTTCCCCCCTCTCTCTCTCATGGCGCTCGCTTCCCCAACCTCGGGAGCTCTCCTATGCCGTGTTCATGGGAGCTCTCGAGCCCCTCTCCCCCTCCGCTCCTCTCTTCGCTTCTCCTCCGATCTCAATCGGAGGCGATCCATATCGATCCGCGTATCTGCAGCTTCAGGTGATTCGATTTACTTTTCTTTCGGTGCCTTGCGATTTTTGGACTCTTATCGATGCGATTCAATCTTCGATCATATTCATCTTATTTAACTTTACTGATATTTGAGTTCTGTTGCGTTATAAGTGATCGCTAGGTTTGTTAGCTTGAATTGCTCATCGATTAGTATTAGCAGTGATTGGATCGTTGGGATAAGATATTGTTATTAAGTTGGGGGCTCGAGGAAGATACGAGGATCATTTTGACAATTGGTATGAGATAAAGCTTCTCAAAAGCATAAAAATATGAAGTGATTGCATGATTATCTGGAGGAAGTTCAAATGCATCCTGTCGATTTATTTTTGTGCTACATCTTATGATTGTTGGGCAGGATTTTTGTTTTCTGGATTTTTTTTTCCTTCTTTCCATAGTTCCTAGTGAGTTAATGAACTTATGGTTTCCAGATACACCATGCTTTATGCTTGCTATAAGTAGTACTGCCGAAGTACTACTAGTTTTTCTTTTCAAAAAAACAATAGAAGTGCAACTAGTTTTATAAGCAAGTTCTTTTTGTGGATTCTGTCTTGTATATTTGATGAAAGTATGCCCATGGAGCAACTCAATTTGCCATCAGAGAAACCAGAAATGGCATGATCTTTTGCTGTGGAAAGTAAGATAACATAGTGCTCCTCGGTAATATATGATACTGTGATTGATCAGGATACCAGTATTCTCCATTCCTCAGGGACCTTAAATGTGGTGAGGACCCTAGGAATTAGGAACAGTAAATAATGTGAGCAGTTGATAGTATGCCAAAACCTTGTTGTATGAAGATAGAGGGGAGCTGATAAACAAGGGAGCTTGCTGAATTTCTTTATTGTTTTAGATATGTATAATCAGGAGTTCAAGATAGGTTTATTGTGCACAGTGGACTGACCGACTGAGTAGAGCCTTTATGGCTTGTCAGGAAAATGGTTTGTCAATTTTTTATTGGAACCCTTTCCCAATCTGTCCTAGCAGCATTGAGAGACTTGTATTCGAGAGACATCCTCTCAACATAGTTAGGTTTTGATGACGTAAAGTTTGCCCCACCTTTATTTATGTCACCACATGTCATTTGTGTCGATATTTGATGATATACATGCTGGTCATGGAACAATAGAAATTTTATGCGCTTCTTTTGTATGATAATGATGATTATAGCCTTTTATGTTGTTTTTTTTAAAATTTTTATACATCTGATTCTCTTTCATTTCAGTGTATATATCATGAACTGGAATTGCACTCTATGCTACTTATTTAGATTACAAAAATAAAATCGCTACTTGTTGGTTTTATTGTGACTCTATTTTGCAGAGTATATTTTGTTGTTAGATATGCAATTATCGAACTATTGTCGTTTCTCAATTTGAATAATTCCTAATTGAGTTAGTGCTTCTTTCTGGATCTTTAGTTAATAATGGATTGCTTATAGCAAATTTGAGCACTAATTGGATACTTTCCATGTCATTATTCTCCACCGATGTTTAAGCAGCAGCCCAAACTGGTAGTGTTGCTCCTGCAATATCGCTGAGTGAAAAGGCACTGAATCATCTGAGTAAGATGAGGGTTGAACGGAATGAAGATCTTTGCCTGAGGATTGGGGTCAAGCAAGGTGGGTGTTCTGGAATGTCTTATACTATGGAGCTTGAGAATCGAGCGAATACGAAGCCCGACGACTCAATTATAGAATACAATGGCTTTACAATAGGTATGGTTCTTTCTTGCCCCACTGTTTCAGGATCTTGATTGGACAGAAATCAGTAGTGTACATTTAAATGCTATCAGAACCTTGCTATGAAATTAGGATAAAGCAGTAGGAATATGTTTGTTTACTGCTAGCACATAATTATATGTTAAGTATTGTGAAAAATCTATTCTCACATAGTTTGATACTTTTTTAATACACTTGTTATCCTTAATGTTCAGATTAATGTTGAAAGTGTATCAAGCAACTTCGTGACCTCTTTGGATTGCATAACAACATAGAAAATTTAGAAAGGAGATGCATAACATGAATACACCAATTGATGGTTGATACACTATTTCTTATCCATGTATACTCTTTTCCTAACATCTCTCTTTTGGCTTTGGTCATGTAGTGTGTGATCCGAAGAGCCTTCTTTTTGTCTTCGGTATGCAACTGGACTACAGCGAGGCGCTTATAGGTGGGGGCTTCTCATTTAAGAATCCAAATGCAACAAAGACGTGCGGCTGTGGTAAATCTTTTGCTACTGAAAACAGCAGCAGTAACAGCAATACCAGTAATGAGGCCTTATGTACTAACTAACTGGTGCCCAGCAACCCTTCCATGTAACTATCTGTCATCTCATGTAATTTACTCTGTCAAAACATCCTATACTGAAATGTATGACAAATGGTATAACAGCACAGATGTTCTCTGACTATGAAAAGAGATCTGCATGATTAAGTATTAATTTTGCGGTTTCAAATTTATATATTTTTGGTTATGCCAAGCGGTAGTGTTTTTTGCGTACAAAGTTGTAATAGCTGTCCCTTCTTAAATCCATCAATACCTCAGTCACAAAACTGTCCTTCACCGGAGTATCCAATTCAATATTTCCAATTCAAATTTGGATGCCAAAATAGAACGACTGTATCCGCTAGTATCAGTGTTTATTTTCCTACTGAAGCCAATAGCCGATTCCGGCTGAGGGTGTCAAGGCCTCAAGGGTAGGGCCGTAACAAAATAATCTATTCACTTCAGAAATTTCACTCCTGGGTGTAAAGTGAAAAGAAAGAAACAAATAACAAAAAAAAAAAAAAAAAATACAAACACCACCTAAATGTCCAAATAAGTTCCAAAAGTCAATTTAAGTTTAATCAATTAGCTATACAATTACTCCTCTAGGCACAAGCTACATGCAAATACTCCTCTAGGAACAAGCTACATGCAGATATTATCTCAACATTGCAGGCTGAAAACTTTCGAGCTTGGGAGTTCAAAGTTTGATGCTGTAAGATAAATCGTTGTTGCTACTAATAAAACTCACTGACAGTTCCAGATGGTACAACCTCATAGCTCTCAAAAACCATGTCGCAGTATTATCCCTACAATATTATATTCCCCATACATGGTGCCTGATTCAGGGTTTCTGGAACATAGAAACAGAGGATTCCGGCAACTTGTTTGGATTCTCCTGTTCGAGCTTTATATTTGCCGGCTCATCTATTGCCATTGAACTGGGTTCTGAAGGCTGCATGTGGACAAGCCAAAAGGCATTAGAAAGTTATAACACCATCATAGGAATCATTGTTGAAACCTGCTTGAGCTAGCACTTGGAACTGCTTCTCTACATTGAAAGGTGACAACCCAATATATAGTCCCTCATTAGAGAGTACGAAGATAGAAAAGCTAACAAACTAGTAACAGTTCAGGCCAACAAGTTATTAATGCTAATGGAGTAATCAGGTAATTAAATAGATGTCTAGTGAATTGGAAGCTGAAGGAGCTTTTGAATTCTAAAAGCAGAAGTTTAGTTTGAAGCTTCCACTGCTTCTGCTGCGGAAAGCTGTTCGGAGGAATCAATGAAAAAAAGGTCAATGATTTTTTCGAACGGCTTTTCTCCACAACATTTTTGCAGAAGTTTTAATGAGGCCAGGTAGGCCCCCTAACATGCATAACATTTATTTCACTTAATGATCATAAAAGTCACCTTAGAGGATGCGATCTCCATGGGCTCTGTACCCTTGAAATGTTCCATGGCTACTTTAAGAGCTTCCTGCAAGATAATAGAATTTTGAACAGAATGAAAAAAAAAAAAAGAAAAAGAAGAAAGAGGAGAAAGGAGGACAACTGCTATTCGACAAGCTGTTATTCACTGTTTTGCACGAATTGCTATTTCAAGAGCTTTCTTGCAACCTACAGTTCAATAAAATGTTTGTTTCACACAAGCTCCTAAAATCACCATTTCTGTGGATCCATCCAAGTGATAACAGTACCAAAATATTAGAAAATCTAGCTGAGTGCCTCCAAGAGTCTTTCAAAACAAAATGAAAAATAATGGGAGGAAAACAAATGCAAAGTATTAACATCTAGTTGACTGTTTAAAAGTATATTCAGTAGATTTTTAAATCAGTACCTGATCTTTAGTCTCATTTTCAGCGTTCTCTCTCTTGACTCTTACATTCTGAATACTGTTTGATGCTCTCCTGCAAGAAAATGTTATTGTCGTTAGAATGCAAATAACAGAAAAAACAAAAGAAAAAGAACATTGGGAAAAAAGTAGATACCGTAATGTCTCCTCTGAAGGCTTGGAATCATCCATTTCCATATCAGAATCTGGATCATGCCTTTCGTCAGGATCCTCTTGATCTTCATCAGGCTGGATATAAAAAGAAAAAAGGGTTACTGGTCAATCATGCTAATACTATATTAACTGTCTCATCCTTATGGTTTAACACCAAATCCTATAATTTATCCCGATACAGTGATCAGACAAATGCAAATTTGCTTAATGTGTAGAAAGATTGAAAGTAAGAATTACAAAAGTACACTGGTATTATGACCAAAGGATATCACGATAACTATGTATAATAAGGTTAATAAACTGCAGAAGTAAAATTCAATCCGATTTAAATATTTCTAACATTTAGAAGAGGGAAAAAGAAAAGTTTACCTCAGGAAACTCGGTATCAGGAGGGCGTTCTTGAAATTGGACACTAGGAGCATGAC
The DNA here is from genome assembly GCF_001540865.1 of Ananas comosus. Classification (NCBI taxonomy): domain Eukaryota; kingdom Viridiplantae; phylum Streptophyta; class Magnoliopsida; order Poales; family Bromeliaceae; genus Ananas; species Ananas comosus. Next base: position 816,400 of record NC_033625.1, on the reverse strand, counting down.
GAAGCTTTGAGAGATTATCAAGAAGTTTTGACCTAATATCATCCAACTGCTGGCGAGTATTCTTGTTCTCCATGTTACTTGGTGCAACATGAAGAGTATAGTCTGGACCAAAATACTCATAATATTCGTGCTGAGGCATCTTGTCCTCAAGCTCTGCACCGAGGGCAACAGCTGTCTGCTCAGATATTAAAACACAAAATAAGACAGGAGAAGTAAAAAAGAAATAAAAGAAAAAATGAATCAGATGTGACACTTCAAAAAGATTGGCATGAAAAAACACTAAATAAATTGTCAGGGGAAGTGTCTCCCAATCCACAAGGCATAAAAGAAAAGCTACAGAGGACAATTATGTAGTTTTCTTAAACCGGATCAAGTTTCAACGCTACATCATAAAATTTTAACGAAAAAAGAAAATAGTGGATTTATCATTTCAAAGGTGCATAAAGTTTTCTATGTAGAAATATTGCAAAAACACTAATTACCATCCCGCAAGAATAATGCAGGAACGAGAAAACCGTAAGTACGGCAAAGAGAAGTCCATTAATTTCACAAATGGTTATTTTGATAAAGTTAGTTGAAAAATGGAGGAAAGTTCAGTATACATATAATGACAAGGGAAATGTATTACTTTACCTCATAACACCAACAGCGTGCAACATTTCTTATAGTATATCCACCACCACCAAGAAGCAATAATGGTACATTAAAAGATTTCATATATTTCACGCACTCCGCATGGCCTCTAATCGATAGGTTAAAACAGCCCAACCTATCACCTGACAAAGAATCAGCACCGCACTGAAGTACCACGGCACCAGGACGGAAAACTTCCATAACTTTTCCAATGATTGGCTTGAAGAGAGACTGATAACTCTCGTCATCAATTCCATCATCTAATGGAACATTTAAGGAGTAGTATTTTCCTTTCCCATATCCAATGTCACGTATATCACCCGTTCCAGGAAAGTAATCTCCAAACTTATGAAAGGAAACTGTCATCACTCTGTCGGTCGTATAGAATGCCTCCTCAACACCATCTCCATGGTGGATATCGATGTCCACATATAGCACTCGCTGCAAGTGGATAAAGGGGAAAAATGTCAATAAAAATTCAGCGATGGAAAATTTTATAGGGTCTTAGAATTTGCACATTGGAGCTTGATAACCATTTCAATTTCATCCTCAATAGTTTTCTTCCTCCGATTTCAACAGTTTAGTTCCTGAAGTTTGTTATGCATAATAATCCTGCTGTAAGTAATGTACCAAACAAGCAGCATCACTAGACTTTGCTTCACTAAATAGAAGCGTGAAGGACTAAGCTGAAATCAGAGTCAAACTTTAGGGACTAAATTGAAAATCTTGAGGTTAGAAATCAAAATAGAATTCCTTTTCTTACCAGTGCACTATCAAGCTGTCATCATATAAACTTTTTCCAAACAAACTATATTGTTAACCAGTACATTCTCAGAGCTAGAAAGCCACTATGGACAAATGAGATATCAATCTATAAATGGTTGCTGACCCAAAATCAATAGCCTAAAACTTGGTGTAAACTTCCCACCCAAATGTAGCAAGTACAATAGGGGTTTGTCATGAAACCAAAATAGCTAAATGCAGGTGTCATCAGTCCAACAAACTGAAATTCATTTCAGCCAAGCAATCTAAGCACAATATACAAATTTCTTACGGGCATGAAACAGTCTAATTATGGGAGAAAGATAAATTACGTACTTCATCTCTAAGAGGTAAGCCAAGAAAGAACACATCAAAACAACCTTCTACCACCATTCATGGCTCTTCATGACTTACAAAAAACTGTAGCAGTAAGTCAGTAACCTCTCACGTTTCCTCAATGAAATCTCCCTAATATCCAACGAATTGAGAACTTCCTTAAGAGAATTCTCATTATCAAAGTGATTAGCTAAGATGTATGTAAACACTCAACAGGTTGTTCAGCATACTAGTTGTTTAAGACTGTAAAAATATAAGGATTTGCACAGCTATGAGCCAAAAAAATTGGCAATCCTAATGTTATATCCATATTTCCCCCTTCCAAAAGTTTCCGATAGATGATCAAACTAAGTAGGAAGTAAACATTCTCATGCAAAACTCTTCTTTCAGATCGAATCAAGAACGAAGCGATTACCTCGTGGCGCTTGAGGAGTTCGAGGATGGCGAGGACGATATCGTTTACATAGCAAAACCCCGACGCCTCGCACTTCTTCGCATGATGCAACCCCCCGGCCCAATTGATGGCGATATCATGGCCATGGTTGAGCTTCACGGCGCCACCGACGGATCCTCCCGCATAGGTCTGGCAAAAACTGTACAATCCGTCGAAGACGGGGCAATCCTCGCCGACATTGAAGCGCTTTAGGGCACGGATCTGGTCCTGCTGCGTCTCCGGGGTGACGGATCGGAGGAAGCCGATGTAGTCGTCGGAGTGGAAGCGGCAGAGGTCGCGGTCGCGGGCGGGGTTGGGCTTGTAGACCTGCATGCTGTGGAGGAGGCCGTAGTGGGCGAGGAGGGCGTGGGTCATGCGGATGCGGTGGGGTTTCATGGGGTGCCCTTGGCCGTAGTAGTAGTTCCCCACCTCTGGGTCGTAGAAGTAGCACACCTTCCGCTTCGACCCGTCGGGGCAAACCGAAGCTAGCGAGTTCCCGCCCCCGTCCATGGCGGAGTCGCCCTCCTCCTCCTCCTCCTTCTCCGCCGCCGCCGCCGCCGCCGCCGCCGCCGCCGCCGCCGCAGCTACTTTCTCTTCGTTACGCGGAAACCCTAATCGGAGATTGGGGACGGGGATGAAGAGGGAAGGAGACGGTGGAGGCGAGTGTCGAGGGCCGGTTCGGAGTGTACAGCGCACAGAGGGAGAAGAGGGGAGGGGCTTTTTCGTATTATTTTTATTTTTTTCGATTGCTTTTATTTTGTTATTATTATGGAGGAGAGGAATTATGTGGGATTGTGGGGGCGATATTTGTACTAATATAAGCAGTGTTTATATGCAGGGGGAAAGTCCTATTATGAGAAGAAACTGCTAGAATATTGAAGATACAAAATATGACACGACCCCTTCAGCCTAGGGGTGAAAACTACTGAATATGATCAAATTTTGACAAAATTATATCTACATTCATATTTTTTTAAATCATATAAATTTGAATGCGGATATGTATTAGATACAAAATTTTCATTATCATATCCACTTAAAATAGATTCGAATTGAGATATGAGTTTAATTTGTATCTGGATAATAATATATATATTATTACTACGCATAAATAAATATGAACTAAAATTAACTCGTAAAATATATAAGACAAAGCTCATGTTCAAACTTCATATGCTTATTATATTTTATTAAATAAAATTCAATATTTTAAGATATTTAAATATAATATTTTAACATAAAATTATAGTAAAATAAATAAAAAAAAATATACAGAATCATTTTATCTATATTTCTCTTATCCCTTAAAAAATGGTCGAATACAGATCAAATGTTTACAAAAATTATATTCGCATTTATTTTTATTTTTATTTTTTGAATGCAAATTTGGATATGAATATATATTTCGTCATCTAAATCCTAACGACTTTCAAACCCAAATTCAGCCCGATTGGCTTTTTTTTTTTCATTTCTTTTTAACTTCAGATAAAGATTCAATAAAAACTCCAGAATTCAAAGAAATAAGAATTCTCAGATCAACATTATATTTTAGGATTACAACTAAATTGCAAGAATTCTGTGAGATTTCTTGTAATACATACAATACAATCAATTCATTAGTTGTCCAAATTACCCTTTCTATCATTAGTCAAATTACCTGTTCACCCAATACGAAAAAGTAAATGCAGACATGCAGTCAAATTACCTTTTTCTTTTTTTCTTTCTTTTTTCTTTTTTTCTTTTTTTTTTTTTCTCGCGCCCCTCCTTCGAGACTTGGCTGCCTCATCCATGTAGCCTAATTCATATTTTTAATGAATGAAACAGGTAACGTGCTACTTTTTCTCAAAAAAAAAAAAAATAAATAAATGCAGAGATTACGATGACTGAAATTCAATGTACCTTTAATTAATTTGAAACATAACACTTAAAATGTAGTACATAAAGCCATTCCTGGCCCAAGCTCAGGCCAGTATACTGAACTCTGATTAGCCCTATGAATGAATCTCTCTCATTTTAATCTCACCAATTTCTTAAAAATATTTTTCCAAGTAAATGTACCCAACTTAATATTACCTTTTCCTTTCTTGAGTAATACGCAACCCATGTTTCCTTTTGGTAAATGTCCATAGGCAACTGCCTATAACCCCATTTGACGCGCACATGATTTATATGTCTTCTTGATCTAAACAAGTTTCTTTACACAATGAATTTTGAACTTTTCCTACACCAGAGGAAAACCTCATCAGAGTTTAAAGAACAAGCTAACTGTACAGTTGTGTTGAAACAGTTCTAGGTGATCTGCAACTCGGCTTTCTCATCCATCCAACTATAACCAGGCACTTTGTAGAGTCCCCTGTTTGCCATCATCTTCCTCAACCTCTCTACATCATTCCATCTATTTTCACCAGCATATATATTGGATAGACTTACCAAAGGAGTTGGGCTTGAAGGGTCTAACTTACAAAGCCTTTCAGCCATCTCTTCGCCAATTTCGGCATTAGAATAACATTCGCAGGCACCAAGTAAAGAATAATACACCGAACTGGGAGGGTTATCGAGCTTTCGTGCCAAGTCCCGAGCTTCGAAAAGCTTCCCCGCTCGGGCCAGTAGGTCCACCATGCAACCAAAGTGTTCTGCAGTTGGATTAATATCGTAGGTACTGCTCATCTTCTCAAATATATCGCACCCTTTCTTAACCTGACCAGAATGACCGCAGATTGAAAGAACACTCAGAAAAGTAGCTGAATTGGGCTTTACATTTAGTTCTAGCATCTCATTGAACAATTGTAAAGCTAATTCATTTTCTCCGTTTCTACCGTAACCAGAAATTAAGGCATTCCAAATTGTTGGATCGGTTGATTTCTTTCCATACATATCAAATACTCTACGGGCATAACTACAATCTCCACATCGCATGCATAGATGGATCATTGTTGTTTGGAAAACCACATCATCGAAATCTTTTCTTGTTCTAACTACATGGGCATAAATCTCTTTACCCTGCCGGAGATCCAAGGCGTATGAACAAGAATGTAGAAGGCTTGTTACAGACTCTAGACTTGGGCGCACCATTCCATCTGATTGCATCTCCTTGAATGAAGCAAAGGCTTCAGCTATTTTTCCTTGTTGAGAAAGCCCAATTATCATCAGATTCAACGCTACTGTATCAGGCTTCATTCCTTCGATTTTTAGCTTATGGATCAATTCCAGAGCAATGTTGAGGTGTCCGTGAACTAAAAAACCGGATATCATTGCATTCCAAGTTACCAAATTCCTATTTTCCATGGACATGAAAACGCGATATGCCCATTTAACAATTCCAGATTTAGAGTACATGTCGACAAGTGCTGTTCCTAGTTTGACGTCATGATTCATGTCGCTTCTCAATAGATAACAATGTACCTGCTTGCCAAGCGAACAAGCTGATAAATTTGAGCATACAGAGAGAACGGAGAGCAAAGTTGTTGGATTGGGCTTCTTGTTCAGCGAAATACACATTTTCCTGATCAAATTCAAAGCCATGTAATCTTCCCCGTTTCTTAGAAACCCAGAAACCACTGCATTGTAGCTTTGAATTTTCTTCTCATCGATGAGCTCAAAGACCTTTCGGGCCAAACCCAATTCAGAGCAGTTTGCATACATAGTAATAAGTGCGGTCGCAACATAACAATCCGAATGATGCCCCATCTTTATCGAAAGACCATGCAATTGCAATCCTTGCTCAACCATTCTACATGCAGGCAACAGGCTCGCAATGGTAACAGAATTCGGGGGCAACCCCTCGTATGCAAGTAGCCTAAAGCTTCGAACAGATTCTTCGCAGCGCCCATGGCGAGAAAACCCAGCAATTACGGCATTAAAAGAAGGAAGTGTTGGGTTAGGAATTTCGTCGAACACCTTAAGTGCGTCTCCGAACAGCTGGAGCTTCACGTAAGCATCAATGAGAGCTGTTGCCGCGTATTTATTGGACATAAAACCAAATTTTATGATGTGGGTGTGGATTTGTTGGGTTTGCGGGATCGATTTGAGCTCTTTGCATGATTTGAGGAGGAAGGGGAATGTGAATTTGTTTGGGTGGATGGAGGTGGAGTGGGCTTGGGCGTAGTGAGAGAGGGCTTCTTTGTAAGAGCCGTTCGAGACCAAGTTTGAAATATTTTTCCAAGTTATATGATTAACCATTGCATAATTCTCGCTCTTTCTCTCGAAAATACCATTGTATAGAGTTACTAATATTACCTTGACCGTGCAATGCATGGACATATTTAGCATATAAAAAAAAAACACAATTTTGTGTAGGAGTCACAGCATTACGTTCTACATGAGGTATCAACCACTAAGTATGTTGACACTTTGTGCTTGAAACGATCAATTATATAATTACAGTGTTGATATATCATGTATGTAATGGATGCATATTAGCATATATATATATATATATATAGAGAGAGAGAGAGAGAGAGAGAGAGAGAGAGAGAGAGAGAGAGAGTGAGGCTGCTATGCTATCGGAAGCACGGAGCCTTCCGTGCTTCTACCTCGTTTTCGATGTTGCGACTTTCGAATCGTCGATCGGCTCCATTAAACTTGATCTAGAGAATTTGGAGTACCTAGAAAATAAATTTTATTATTTTTCGATATCATTTGCCTAGTGATCGAATGAGCTCAAAATCAACAAATTTCAATGACCGTAGTGAGCCGTTTGCAAATTTAACGGTGTAGAAATATTCAAATCACGTGAAATTTTGATAGAAAATTCTTTATACTATATAAAACAAGATCAATATCTTTGATTTAAAATTTTAATATCATATTATTATATTTTGTAAGATTTTTATTTTCAGCCGTTGATTTTGAGCCCCTTCGTTCACTAGGCAAATGATATCGTAAAATCATAAAATTTATTTTCTAGGTACTTCAAATACTCTAGATCAAGTTTAACGGAGCCGATCGACGATTCGAAAGTCGCAACATCGAAAACGAGGTGAAAGCACGGAAGGCTCAGTGCTTCCGATAGCATAGTAGCCTCACTCTATATATATATATATATATATAGAGTTGAGCTAGAATGCTATCGATAGCAAATGGGCTCCGTTGCCACCCATTTGTTTTCGATGATGGAGCCTCCAAATCGACGATCGGCATCGTTGAATATGATCTATACCACTTGAAGTATTTAGAAATCAAAATTCATATATTTTCGATATTGTTCTCTTATCCATTAAGTGGACACAAAAATGAACGGCTGAAAATGAATATTCTTTAAAAACTGATGATAGGAGTTTTGTAATCAAAATCAAGAGTATAGATCTTGTTTTAAATAGTTTAAAGAATTTTCTAACAAAAATTCAATTGATTTGAATATCTTTACGCCGTTAAACGAGAAAACACCTCATATCGGCCATTAAAATTATAAATTTTGAAACCCTTTGATCATTAGGCAAATGATATCAAAAAGATTAAAATTTGATTTCTAAACACTTCAAGTGGTATAGATCATGTTCAACGGTGCCGATCGTCGATTTGGAGGCTCTATCATCGAAAACAAATTGGTGGTAATTTTGCTATCGATAATATTCTAGCTCAACTCTACATATATATATATATATATATATATATATATATATATATATATATATATATATATATATATATATATATATATATAGCGGAAAGAGATGTTAAAGTTTTCAAATTGAACACATTTGTGCTCCCTCCTCAAAAATAGTCTACAGAATCTACTGTTGCTAGAGATCAAACTTCATATCCCAAGATGCTTTAAGTTGTTGCTTCAAATAGTCAAAGGATAATTTTAATCGGTGTTATGATATGTGGTGTTCGTTAGTTAAATGTACGTTATTTGAATAAACTAAAATTAAGTAAAAAATTATTTGTTGATGTCTATGTCCATGATGCGTTTTTGATTTCTAGAAGATCGATCCTTTCGGACATTGAAAAATTTAAAACTCTTTTGGCTATCATAAGAATAGAATTGAAGTTTAGCTCAAGTAGGGTACCTAAATTTAAAAGGAACAAACTTGTGGAGCTTGTATGGTTGTCGAAAATCCAGACAAGTGACTTGCTAATAGAATATGTACCATATAAAAGTTTTTTCTTTCTTTTCCTTTTATTGTTATCTATAGTTTGCTTTTAGTCCTTAAATAGATTCCCTCCTAATTTTTTAGGAAATAACTTTTATCTACGGAGCACTAACCGTCCCTAAAGCAAGTGGCAAAGGGTTTGGTGGTTGATACCCGAGACCCAAGTTCGAATCCTAGTTAATTCACATTTTCAGCTAAATTTATTTCTAAATGAAATAAACAAAGTGGGTAGCGTGCTATCTATCTCTCAAAAAAAAAAAAAAAACTTTTATCTACGGAGCAATTTATTTTGTTCTAAGAAAATAGTTTGAAGCCAATAAAGTAGTTGTTGAAGCCATTTAATCATATACTTTATATAAAAATGAACTATTGAATAACGTACTTGTATATTCAAACAAATGCCTAATACTTCTGTTGCTTGAGGTGTCAAATTTTAACACAACCTGGAAAAAGCAGATTATTTGCCCAAATTAAATTCTAAACTTGATTCCACCTAGCAAAGTTAACAGTTTAACTGCGATTTATATTTGTTCATCAAATAAGCTGAATATGATTTCTAAGAGAATTTTTAGAAATATGATTATTTGTGTAAAATAAATTCTCAATAGGTATTCAATTTAACATTCTTTTTAACTGATTTATTTAAAGGGAAAACTTAAAAAAACCCCCCTGTGGTTTCGCGCATTCTCACTTTGCTACCTTGTGGTTTAAAACGTATCAATTTGCCCCCCTGTGGTTTCGTTTTTATCTTTTTGTTATCAATTTTATTATTATTATTTTTTAAAATCAGTGACAAAGTTAAAATTAAAGGATACTAAAGTGACTATTCGATAAATATAGATGGTTATCTGAAGTTTTTTGTACATAATTTAACGAAATATTAACGAAAAAGCTTCCGAAAAGATAAAAATGAAACCACAGGGGGGTAAATTGATACGTTTTAAACCACAGGGTAGCAAAGTGAGAATGCACGAAACCACAGGGGGGGTTTTTGAAGTTTTCCCTTATTTAAATTAGATTTATATTATTGAATTTTATCTGATAAATTTATCAAATTGGATAGACTATAACTTTTAAATATATTATTATCATATTAAATAAATATATATATTATAATATATCTTATTAATCTAAATTTAATGCAATAATATTATCTAATTACATGTTTTTTTTGTAATCAAACACTCTCAAGACTCAAGCAAAATTTACGATTTTAAATACACACCACTTAAATATGAACGAATATATATATATTCATTCAATAACTTAGAAATTGTAATCTTCGAATGTCTATATAAAGAAGCCGGCGAACCGGATCGGACGGATCAAATCGTTTGAAACGTCGACCCGGTTCGAAGACGCCTCCCTGCGCTCGTATAAAAACTGAAAAAAGCTACCCGACGCGGCAGCTCCCCGATCATCTTCCCCCCTCGTCTCCTCCGGAGCTGAAACCCTAGATCGTCACCAACCCTAGATCCAGTACCGAGCCCCGCCATGGATGATCCATGGCGATTCCACGGCAACCTCTGCCCCGTGTGCTCCAGCTCCCACTTTCCCTTCTGCCAACCTCCCCCTCCCTTCCCCGGCGAGTATCACCGCCGCTTCCCTCCTCCGCCGCTTCCCTACGAGCCTCCGCCTCCGCTTCCGCCTCCGCAGTCGTTCTGGGGCCGTGCGCCGGGCCCTCCGGCGCCGTTCCCGCCGCCTCCGCCTCCGCCGACGCCGGGGTTCCCTCCTCCGCCGTGGTTTGGCCACGAGGACTTCTCGGAGAGGGAGAGGTTTCAGAAGAGGATGCGGGTGGGAGAGCATCATCCTTCAGGTAACTTGCCACCTCCGCCGACTCTTCCTTATAACCCTTGCGACATTCCCCTGCCGCCGCAGCCGAATCAGGTCTCGGTGGATGATGAGCGGAGGCTGAATCTGATCCGAGATCATGGGCGGCAGAGTTTCAGTGAAGCTCCACAGAACAGCTACCCGAGTGTTGGATCTGGTCACAGCTTCTGCGACTCGGGATTCGGTCATGCTTCTGAGTCGGCCCCTGACTACCAGAATCAGCATATGCAACGGACTATGTACAAAGAGTGTGGGAATTCCGAAAGATCGACTGATCCCCAAAATGTTGTTGGGTTTACTCCTCGAGAGAGAAACGAGCCCGGAGGAGATGGTGCCTATGTTCAACCAATCGGAGAATCCTGGCAGCAGGTTTCGTATCCCAATCCTGATTATGCATCAGGAGGACCTCATGAGAAGTATTACGCACATGATCACCACAGATTTCATCTAAGTGAGAATTCCTATATGTTGCCACATCAATCTCCATATGCTGCCAAAGGTAGTAATCAGATTGCAGCACATTTAATAAATCATGACGAACGAAGATCATATGCGGCATATTTGATGCATGACCCAGCAAAAGATGAATTTGAGCTCCATAGCCAAAATGCACGGCAATCTGCTACTCATGATTTAGCAAGTGAGAAATCTAGCGCTGGAGCCACCGGCCATAATGCAGTTGAAGGGCTTCAGCAATCTTATACTTCCATGCCTCCGCCACCTATTGCAGCAGCACATTATCGGGGTTATCAGTCAGATTTCCACATGGCATCATCAGCTCCAACAGCGGCTCCCGCACTATTCCCTGTTTTATCGAGTGCTTCAGCCACCGTTTCGCTTCCACCTAATGGTCGCACCTTGCCTGAAACACACCCTTTGCCACAAGCGAACTGTTATAACATGCTGCCTGCTCGTAATTCATCCCAATTTATTTCCGAGGTACATATCCCACTTTTGTTCAAAGTTCCTTTTCCCATTCTTGATGTCGTAATCATTCATTAAGCCATACTGGCTTCTCATTCATATATTATATTAATCTTTCACCTTATTCTTCTGCTGCAAATACGAATTTTCAAACTTTTTATTTATTGTCAGTTTATGTTCCATTGCATAATAAATAAGAGTGTGCTGGAAAGTAATAGGAGTATCTGCTTTTTTATATCTCAAATTTTAGTGAAACACATCTTGCGCCCTTATTTTGCAAGTTATGCATAAAGAACTGCGATAACAAATCTGCATTTTCATTCAGGGATTGACGTTCGCCTCTCAAGCCCCTTCAGATCTGCATATGGGAAATGGTCTAGGGTACCCCTCAAAGAATTCACTTAAGAATAAAGTTACAGTTGTCAGTGCTTCTCACTTGTTCAAGCAACCACATCGTGCCTCTCGTCCTGATCATATTGTTATCATCCTTCGAGGGCTTCCAGGTTCTTTGATGTTCTTCATTACCATCTGCTGTGTTCTTAATTTGTATGTTATGCTATTTTAAATTCTGTCCTGTTAAAAGGAGTTGTTGAACAACTTATGGCTTATTCAATCTTTTTTTTCCCCCTCGCTTTAGTTGATAAAGTTAGCAATGAATCTGGAAGTATTTGAGATGGATGAGTGTGGCGCTGGTATAGTAGGAGAAGAAATGAAAAATTCATGTCAGCTTGTAGTGCTGGGAAACATTTAAGATTTAAGTTACATATTCCGGGAAACATTTGGGATTTAAGTTACATTTAGTAGAGAGGGCCCCCTTATGTTCACTCTAAAAAGAGAAGATGGCGAAAACGAAAAAAAGAAGACTTAGTTTGGCTAATGATAAGAGAAGTAATGCCTCTGATGGAGGTCATCACCAACAGAGAGATGAACGTGAAAAAGTTTCTATGACTGACTCAAGCTGTTGCTTCAAGAATGCATATTTGGAATTTGTCTTGTATGGGAATTAATATTCTCCATTTCTTTTGCTTTATTGATATGTGATTGTGGTGCTTTAAGGTACCGTTTGGATTGGGTACAAGAGGGGGGATAAGGGTCTTATCCCCCCTCTTGTATCCAAACACAAAGTTGGGTGGGTGGGAATTATTGTTCCCACCTAGGGGTGGGAACACCCCTTGTTCCCCCGGTATAGAGAGAGAGAGAGAGAGAGAGAGATTTATTTTAATATAGATTTTAAATTTTTAAAATTTAAAATTTGTACTCTCAAATTAGAATTTAAACTTTAAAATATAGGGATAACCCAGTATGGGTGGGAACAAGTATTCCCACCCTTGTTCCGATCCCTTGTTCCCCTGGTATAGAGAGAGAGAGAGAGAGAGAGAGAGAGAATTTTATTTTAAATTAGAATTTAATTTTTTAAAATTTAAAATTTTTAATCTCAAAATTAGAATTTATAATTTAAAATTCTAAATTTTAAAGTTTAAATTTTAAAATTTTAAATTTTAAATTTGATATTTTATATCTTTCAAATTTAAATTTGGTCTTAAATTTAAAATTTAAAAATTTAAAAATAAAATTTTAAAAATTAAAATTTTAAATTTTAATTTTTAAAATTAAAATTTTAAATTTTAATTTTAAAATTTAAAATTTAAAAGTTAAAAATTTAAATTTAAAATTTAAAAATTTAAATTCAAATATAATGAGAGGGGTAATACCATTATTTTCTCTTTATAACTATCAACTATTATTCTTATTCCATCTTATCCATCCGAACACTATTTTTCTTACTTTCGGGAACAACCAAATTTTCATCCAAACACAAAATTGGTCTAGTTCTCGCTTATACTTAAACTTGTACCTATCCCTGGTATAAGCTAGTTCTTACTTATATCCGAACCAAACGAAGTATAAAGGACCTGGTTTATGAGCAAACTTGGACTGACTTTAGAAATTAATAAATAGGGTAAATTTAATGGTGATTGTAATTAAGATTTATAATACTATTATATCTAAAAGGCACACCAATGTTTGTACTTGTAGGTAGTGGAAAAAGCTATCTCGCAAAAGCATTGCGTGATCTTGAAGTGGAAATTGGTGGGAATGCACCTAGAATTCATGCAATGGATGATTATTTCATGATTGAAGTTGAAAAGGTGTGCATAGCATTTTCTTTTCATGAGCTCAATTGTATGTTTTAATTCTATTTTGTGACAAAGCATGAAAATACGAATCGTTAATTTTTAAGTGTGTTATCTGAAGGTTGAAGACAATGATGGGAATAAATCTTCTAGCTCATTCAGAGGCAAGAAGCAGTCGACTAAGAAAGCAATTGAGTACTGTTATGAACCTGAGATGGAGGAGGTGATGCAGTTTCCTTTTTTTTTCCTTCTTAAATCTGTTTACTTTGTTTTTCTTCCGAAGAGATGTGATTCAATGACAGATTGGAGCCCAGTATTATTATCTCTTTTTTTTCTTTTTTCTACGAGGTCTACATACCATTTTTTTTTCTTGTGATATTCAGGATTTATAGTACTTCAAAAGATGTTAAGAATGATGCTAAATACCATGATGTTAAGAATGATGCTAAATACCATTCTCTTCTCAATTAATTAAGGAGTTTTGCATTCAATATAATTGTCACTTCTGTATCTCTGATGTGCTTTTCTGTTGGTAGACATACAGGGCAAGCATGTTGAAGGCATTCAAGAAGACCCTTGATGAGGGGATTTTTACATTTGTTATCGGTATGGGGTTGATTCTGGACATTGTGTGGAATCTTGACTATTTAACCATTTTTAACTTTTCTTTGGTAATTGTTGGTAATTATCTTTGATTTCTTTAGCTAATTTTTATTTCTTGCTCTTTTCACCTTCATATTCTAAAAAAGATTTTTCATGGTTCTTGCTTAAAACTGTTCAACTTCATGTAGTCATCATGTGTGTTTAATCTGTTGCCCTTGCAATTCATTTTCTACTACACTCAAAGCTCTAGTTCCGAAATAGATTCTAGCACCGAACTTCTTCCACACTTACTTTGATAAGATGAATGAACTCTCTCTATACACGATAGGTAGTATCACGATAGGATGCATAGAATATTGATTGGAGGGTTTGCCCTAGTATACCTAGGTGTTTGTACTGTTTAAGGCATTCAATTCTAGTATCCTGTTAGATGAACTAGTGAGGCGCAGTAGCTGTGCAGCGTGGGCTGCCTTCATTTTCACTAATGACTGATGCAGCATTATTTGGCAACTGACTCATTTACTGCTGGTATGTTTGCCCCGTTTAGTGGATGACCGCAATCTGCGGGTAGCTGATTTTGCTCAATTTTGGGCAATTGGAAAGGTATACCCTTATTCTCCGTTTTTGTGACCACCTATTAGTATTTACCTTTTTTATTCAATTTGGTGGAATGGGATTCTCAGACATGCTTCAAGTTCAAAATATAATTTCATTACGTAAATGCTTAAAGATGAGATGATATGTATCGAAATATGCTTAGATATGTATCGAAATTTGTTTTGTTTCTAACAACACACATGTTTTGTTTTTTTAATGTGTAACTTTAGTATATGTGGCTTGCATTATGCTCTATCATCTCTATTTGCTGCCTTTCGCGGTTTTACCTCACTGGTAAAAATATATTTGGAACTGGGCAAATAAACCAGACATGGGCATCCACTCTTGTTAATAAGCAAGCAATCCAAGATTACTATATTCGTGCATAGGATAGGAGGCGAGGTTGATTTCAACTATTGAGAAGTCTGTCTGTTAAAATGTTATATTCTGCTATTAGAATAATTTATTTCTTTAGTTATTTCTCTAATATTGTGAGGATGTAACAATCTAATTATCTTTGTGTTGTGAAAGTGTTCTTTTTCTATATCTTTTTTTTTCACTATTAATAGCTACTTCACAGCAAAACACTTCTTTAGACACTAATTCTCAACAGTCTTTCCTATTCTTTTACTCTCTTGGTTTGGCTGTCAACAAGTTCCTACATAGAGTTCTCATGGAAACTTTAAAGATGGAGCTGAAAAATTAATTGTTGAATGGAGTCTAGCAGCCTCTTGAGACTTCGAAGAAGACTAGAATTTTGCATGTGCCAATCTTGTAGAAGTATGGTAAAGAGTGGTTTGGAGACGAGTGGCAGAATTTTGGTTGGTTAGAGAAGAATCGTCTTGCTTTATTTGTTACTGGAGGCCTGTAGTTGTGTCTGATTAGAGCGTTGCTTCAGTTTTCTTTTTAATACAACAACAGGGCCAAAATGCTCTAGTAAAATTTCAAGTATGGCTAGTTATTACTTTGGTTTATTGTTTGGCAGCACTATTGTATTTCTGGTGCAATCTATTTCGAATTCCTATTTGTGTGGTTTCTTGGCCCACATATGATTGTTTCATCAGTCACCCATTATTTCAAGTAGATGCATTCTTTGAGGGAAAAAAGAAAATGTTACATTTTTGCTAATTATTAGTTGCTAAAGTATTGAGGTATTCTAACTCGCCCTTCTGTTTCTCTCGCTAATTTACATACTGATCTTGCTTGTGAAGATAAGTAGCATTATTATACTTTGGAAATTCAAATTAAATTCAATTGATTTCATGTTCATATATTCTGCAAGCACTGGTGATAAATTTCTGCTTGCAACTCGAAATCATTTTTTGGAAATGTTTGTGAAGAACTTGTAGATCCACCTTTATGATTCTTAATGACCTTTTCCAGAATAAGATTTGCTTGTAATCTTTCACATGATATTTGTTAGTTGCCATCAATTATCTAATTAAAGTTTTGGACCCCTATACTTTTGAATTTGATGTCTTCTTATGCAATATGAATTTCAATTGGTTCAGAGCTGAATTTTCACTGAAATGGCTGCTTTGTATTTTAGCAGTACTTTGGAGTACAATAATGCCACTTGTAAACATCAAATTGGCGTTCAAGAATTATTTAGAGCACTTTATTTCTATAGATTATATATTGGCTAAAGTATTCTGGTGCCTTATGCTTGTTGTTTTATCTTTTTCTCAAGCAGAGAGCAGGCTATGAGGTGTACTTGCTTGAAGCCCCGTACAAGGATCCAATGGTGAGTTCTTATGCAACTAAACTCATTGTTATAATTCTGTGTTATTAACAATGTTCTGTTGACCCAAGTTCGAATCCTAGTTGATTCACATTTCTAGCTAAGTTTATTTCTAAATGAAGTAAACGAAGCGGGTAGCGTGCTACCTATCTCTCTCAAAAAAAAAAAAAAAAAAACAAAAAAAACAAAAAAAAAAACAATGTTCTGTTAGGAAGGCCTCACAGGATTATGCAGGATCCTTTTTTTAATTATTTTTTTCATCAGTCGGTACTCACTGATGCAGGATCCTTTTTTTATTTTTATTTTTTTTAATTATTTTTTTCATCAGTCGGTACTCACTGGCAGTATTTGTTCATGAAATATTTCCTGGCATTGGCTTTTGTTTTCTTAGTTTTGTGGGAAGTTGGTGGTTTAGATGGTCAAACATTGCTCTTTTTTTAGATAATATTCTTTCTTTTGAGATCTTTCAGATACTACACATCCTCTAAGAACGGTGAAGGTTTTTGTTGTCACTTGGTTCTTCAGGCTGCTCCCTTGGAAATTTTGTTCCATGCTCCTGAATTGACATATACCTTTTCTTGAGTTCTCATATATTTTATTTGTTTATTGTCTACCTGTGGCATGTTTCTTCTAATCGAGTGGAAAATACAGGGCTGTGCTGCGAGGAACGTGCATGGTTTCACATTAGAAGATGTAGAGAGGATGGCAGAATCTTGGGAAGACTCTCCACCGCTGTACCTGAAGCTAGACATTCAGGTCTCTCTCTCTCTCTCTCTCTCTCTCTCTCTCTCTCTCTCTCTCACACACACACACACACACACACCCCATGCCTGGCGCTTATTAAGACTCCTCATGTTACATCAAATGCTTCCCTCACTTTTTGCATGTATAATATGACTGCGCAGTCGTTGTTCCATGGGGATGATCTGAATGAACAGTCTATACAAGAGGTAATCAACATCTGTCTCCTCTATCTTTAAACTCCATTATAATGATCATTGTTGGATAAGCGAAGAAAAAAAACAAATAGAAATTTTGCTGTATGCTTAAAAGCCAATGTTTTTGTTGCCTTTATTTTGCTCTTCTCACTTCTTTCCCCTTACTTCAAGTTCCATATTTCCTTCATCTTATTTTCTCTTATTTGAGCCTTTAATTTCTCATTGGCCTAAATTTTCGGATCTATTAATGCTGGGACTTGGAGCCCAATTGGCTTGCTCTACAGCCTCGCCTGTGCATAATGCTGTTATACTCTTTAACAGGTGGAAATGGAAGCAGATGATGCTGACTATGCTGATGGCACACAAAATGTGCCTGATAAGGAGGATAGTGAGCATGCCAAACCAAAATCATCAGATTATGAACCTCATAGTGGTATAAATTTGCTTCTGATTATTGTCACCTAGTAATTGGTCTATTACTTTTTATTTACTTTTTACCTTGAAAAGTTCTGGGTGCTGCAGTTCTTCTGTTATCATTTTGGCAATTACTAAATTTTCTTAACTTTTGGTAGGATGAGAATGCTCTAAATACAGGGGAATAGCAAAAAAATATTAGTTGAGCCAAATTGTTGCAATGATAGGCTGGTTATGTTCTTGACTTTTCTTGGTTTAGTTGGAGAGAATTGTTTTCTTTTTTCTATTTGATTGTCACTGTTTTTTGGAGGAAATTGTAAAATAGTGAGGAAAATTTCTCTATTTGCTTTTCATCATTCTATTGTAGATAGGTGCAGAATTCGCTGAAGGGGAATTGAGGTGGCTTGTGTTATTAAGGCACAACTAGATGAATCTGATGATTCTGAAATATTGGTGCTACTTGTTAGAAAAGGATGAGATAACAAAAGAAATTGACTGCATTCAAAAAAACATATAATATCAATGCTTCTGTTCTAATTAATTTAGGAAGATGGACATTGTTGGTACTTGGTAGTATGATGATTAAATCTCATATAGTTACCTTTTAACATAAAATTATTCGTTTTCAGGACTTGCTTTAGACCAATGTTTTCCTCCATTTCCTCCCCCCCTTCTGTTTCCCAGTGTAACTAGGTTATACCAAGTTCCATATATTGTTTTTTCTTGTGCATGCTAAGTCTTCGAGTTATGGAGTAATACATAATAATTACATAGTAATATGTCTTGGTTTATCAAAAGCTGGTGAGAGATGGAATACTGAAGAAGAGGAAGAGCTGACTGAAGTGAAAGAGATAGGGAGAAGTAAATGGTCGAAGGATTTAGAAGAGGATGCTGAAAACTCAGATGGTGGTGAGGAAAATACAAATGTGCTTTCTGGTATACTCCAAGCATATGGCACAAATGAAAAATCTGTACACTGGAGTGATCAGGTATGCTGTCGACTTCAGCTAGCATATTTTCTTGGTTACCAGATGCGCTTCTTTTATTTTTATTTTGCTTTATGCCTTAGATGCTTTCAATAGCAATGATGAAGTTGCTTTTGCTCTTATTACGCTTTCAGTGAATCAACTCAAGTTTTGTGCCTATTTGGCCTTGCTTCTTGTTTTGCTTTTAGCGGCAGCCATATATAGCTGAGCATTTGCACATAAAATAGACTGCATCTTTTGCAAAATGACATTCTAGAGCCTCAAAAGTTGGAACTCCAATTCGGAGATTTTACTTTTGCTACATAGAGCTCTTGGGGCAGACATGTAGTGCTTCTCCTAATAACACTATTCAGCACGCATTTTTTGAATTACACTATATACTACAGCAATGCCAAACAGTACTCCTTATGTATTGCCTCCAACTAGTTATCCTTAACGGATGTGTATTGCCCTCTTCTTATTTTTTTGCATTCACTATTGATTTAATTAAACGTTTTGAAATGCTGCCCTGAGTTGAGTGGACATAAGTGCTATAGGTCACAAGAGCATATGCAGGCATGCTCACTTGAACAATCACCAAAGTTGATAATATATGCTACATAGCTGGACAAATAAACAAGCAGAAGTATATGTTGAAGTCATACTCTCTCCGCACTATGGTTATATAACCACACTTGAAGGCAGTATACTCTATATGTTTCTTCATTTCTAGGTCAATAGGAGTGGGTTCTCCATAGGTGCTTCTAAGAAACGAGGTACATCATCATTGATCATTGGCCCAGGACCTGGATACAATTTGGTGAGCGATCTATCTTGCGATTCCTTTCCAGATTTTGTTTTTACTATGTATAAAAGAAGCAATCAAATGTGTAGTCCCGTTGAGTCTTTTCTTTCTATTCTATGTTGCTTTTGCAACAGAATCCTTTTAGTTAGGAAAAAGAATTTTCCTTTCCTCACAGGACTCGAATCCACTGGTTGAAAAAGAGGATGCTCCAGGGGCAAAGGGGGGGACAAACACGGAGACAAAGAGGCGATTCAGTGAGCAACTCCGCGCTGAACGAGAGTCCTTTAGAGCAGCTTTTGATAGAAGGCGGCATCGTATTGGTGGGCTAAACAATAATATTGAGGACGAATAGTGCATCTTCTGGTGATTATTGTTGTTTAGGAGCTCCCTTTCTGGGTTATTTCTCCCATTACTTTTACAGTGGCAGAAGCAGGGCGAAACCCATCACGGGTATGCATATGCAGAAACTGCGTCCATCTAGGGGGATATTGGCCATCTTTATAGTGCTGATGTTGTATTCTATTGTCATAAGCAAAGATAAACCAGCGCCATTCTTCAGGGTGTTACAGCCATTGGCTTTTTTTTTTTTTTTTTTTTTTTTTTTTTTTTNTGCTGATGTTGTATTCTATTGTCATAAGCAAAGATAAACCAGCGCCATTCTTCAGGGTGTTACAGCCATTGGCTTTTTTTTTTTTTGTTTTTCTTTTCTTTTTCCTTATTTCCTATAATGCAGGGAAGTGGGCGGATTTTTATTTTTTTATTTCCTATAATGTTTTCCAATATGTAAGATATTTGTTATAATGCTTGCACCAATGTACGAAAGGAAGCTAGTGCCAATTCCTCAAAAATTTGTCTGAATGGTTTTGTCGTTTCTTTATCGTTTGGTTGATCTAAATTTGATTACCTATCTCTGCAATTTTAAGTTGCTAACTAAGAGAGTTATATTTTAACTCAAGGTAAAATGCATAAGCTAAATAACATATACCTTTTCCTTGCATCACACACCGAAACTTTTAGATGGCCAAGAAAACCTGCGACTCCTGTCAAAACACTGTACATAGGGAAAATAAAATATAACAAACAAAAGTAAAAATATGACTATGGATACAATTACAACAAAACAGGTACTGATCAATGGTCTGATTTTCACATAAAAGAAGATTAAGAATATTTTAGCTTGCGGGTGAAGCCACCAATCCTGTATCTGACAAATGCAACAATCGTTTTAAATGTTTCAGTACAAAAAGACTAATTAAAGCATTTTCTTTCCAAAGTGTCAATAGCCCAACTGCCAATATATCTCACAATTAAGTAAATATCTTACAATTAAAGTAAATATCGAGAATCTATTCCAAACTTGTCTTGATTTTAGATAAGAGGTAGAGTGAATATGCACCTTACAAATCAACATAATTCTGTACTACCAACCGTTTCTAAAGCAAGTGGCAAAAATCTTAATGGTTGGTACTCAAGTCTCAAGTTCGAATACTAGTTGATTCACATTTCCAGCTAAGTTTATTTCTAATGAAATAAACGAAGCGGGTTCTGTATGACCTTCCTCGGCCAATCCAAGAAAAGAATAAGTATCTTTGGGATCTGATCAGAAAATATTTAATCACGTCATTTTACAGATACACATGCATCTTTCTTTCCTACAAAAGTAATTTACCTTACGTTTTTTTCCTGTACCTAATCAGGTCAATCCAAAGTTAGTTAATGTACGAAGGAGGCACAAGAACTGATAACCTGAACTAAATATTGAGATAGGATGTCCAACAGTTAAATTAAATACTCGAACCAACTACTCCTACCTGTAGCGCCATGTAAAGCTTCTTCACGTGATTGTATATATTCTGCCCAATTTATTTTCACGGCGCCTAAATAAAAGAAAAAAAAAAAGGAACGAGTCATGGAAGTGTGAGAGCAAGTATCACATTGTCACCACGGGCTCCGTTTCATTGCGCGGTGCCCGGTTGCCACACATACGAGGATCACACGTGACATGTTTAAACTACATGGCCCAAGCCACCGCAGTTCTCCATTTTTTTTTTAAAATTATTTTTCATTCACCTAAGGACGTGTGTTACTACAAACCACCACTTGAGATCTTCATCTTCTTACTCGAGGATTTTTTTTTTTTTTTTTTTTTTTAGAAAGAGGTAGCATGCTACTCGCTTCATTCATAAGGAATATGAATTAGACTACATGAGTAAGGCAATTAGGGCCTAGGGGGACGAAAAAGAAAAAAAAGAAAAAAAAGAAGATTTGGAGGAATTATTCTCTGAACCATGCGCATCTCAGTGGTAACTATAATGCCCGTCAACACAAAAGATTTGGAGCCGAAATGGAGACACATGAGATCAGAATATAGGTTGTCAATCAGTGGTAATTGAGGACAAGAATTGCGTAGAATATTAATGATTAAAAGTATAGGTAGTGATAGTGGACTAAAGTGCACAAATGGACAGATGCATTTCTAGACATATACAACCGTAGCCGAATCTTAAAGGCTTGATTTTTGTAAAGTTTGTTTGAAAAACTATTATGATATAATCAAGATAACAATATAACATGATGATCGACGAGCTTTGATACTTATAACTGGTTTTAGTTCCAAAAAAATTGAGCACTTTTATGGACAACTCACAGTATATTCTTAAATACAACTAATGAGTTTTTTTTTTAAATTTTTTTATTTATTGGCTGAGGAGTAAGATTGTTTGTTTATGATTGAATTACTTATCATTTGACGGCCTACGACAGAGAGAGATCAGAGGAAGGAGTCGCCCTAGATTGTGGGCGTGCATGGTGTCCTGTCATGCACCAATCGTCAAATCTCACCCCCTACAAAATCTCTATCAAACTTTGACCCCATCAAACTCTAAACTCTCTCTCTCTCTCTCTTGCTCGCTCGCTCGCTCGCTCTCTCTCTGCCTATCTTTTCTCCCGAGAAACTTGAAACTAGCAATGGCTCCCCTCTCTCCTCGCTCCTCCTCACAGCTCCTCCTATTCCCCCAAACAAGCCACCCTTTCCACAGTATATAATCCTCCCCACATTCCCAACCCCATCGGAGGCCGAGAGAGGACTATGATTGTATCCTCATAGAATAAAATCCTCGTGGGCTCGGTCGGTTGGTCTGGTCGGGTCTGTGATCGATCTCCCGGCTCTTTCAAATATTAATAACCGAAAGAAAAGGAAAAATAAAAAAATCCAGACCATCCTCCAGCAACAAAAAAAAAAAAAATTAAATAAAAAAATTAATTTTTTTTAAAAAATATTCTTTCAGAAAAGATAAAGAGGAGAGGAGAGGAGTGGAGGTAAATATGGAAGGCCTTCAATGCAGCTGCAGCAAGCCGAGCTCCTTCTTCTTCTTCTCCGTCCTCTTCCTCGCCTCTGCTGCGCTCTCCAACGCCAACATCGCCGACTTTGATGAGCATTGGCGGAAGAAGGCCGAGGAGGCCCGAGCACAGGCCCTCGCCGCCTACAAGCCCGACCCCGAGTCCGTCACCAACAGCTTCAACCAGGCGGTCCATAAGTACGTCCTCTCTCTCTCTCTCTCTCTCTCTCTCTCTCTCTCTCTCTTGATCTTCTTCTTCTTCGTCTTCATTGATTGCTCCAATATTTACGTACATTTCTTAATATTCATGCATAAGGTTTTAGTCTAAGAGGAGCTAGCTCATGATAACAGTAGCTCCGTATACGTACGTCACCGCTGCTTTCACGTATATATTCTTACTAACAAAATGCTGTACGTACGTTCATGCAGAACCCTGGCGGCGACCAACAGCACCCGGAGGAGCCTCCGCCGCCAGTACAACGGCCCGTGCATGGCGACGAACCCGATTGACCGCTGCTGGCGGTGCCGCAGCAACTGGGCCAACCACCGGAAGCTCCTCGCCCAGTGCGCCAAGGGCTTCGGATACGGAGCCATGGGGGGCTTTGCAGGGAGGTTCTACACCGTCACCGACCCCTCCGACAGCGACGTCCTCAACCCCCGCCCTGGCACCCTTCGCCACGCCGTCATCCAGCCTGAGCCCCTCTGGATTGTCTTCGCCAACGACATGATCATCACCCTCTCACAGGAGCTCATCGTCGGCAGCAACAAGACCCTTGACGGCCGTGGCGCCAATGTCCACATCGCCTACGGTGCCCAGATCACTCTGCAATTCGTGCGCAATGTGATCATCCACAACCTCCACATCCACGACCTCAAGTCTGCCGCCGGCGGGCTAGTCCGCGACTCGACCGAACACTACGGGTGGAGGACAAGGAGCGATGGTGACGGCATCTCCATCTACGGCTCCAGCAACATCTGGATCGACCACGTGTCCATGTCCAACTGCGAGGATGGGCTCATCGACGCGATCGAAGGCTCCACCGCGATCACCATCTCCAACAGCCACTTTACCCGCCACAACGATGTACGTTTCTCAACGACTCTTAACCGTTCAATTACTGCTTACTTCCATTACGAAGTTGTGGCCGATTCACAATTTCTTTCTATTATAGGTGATGTTGTTTGGCGCCAGTGATTCCAACCAAGCTGATGCCATCATGCAAATAACGGTCGCATTCAACCACTTTGGACGAGGCCTAGTGCAGAGGATGCCAAGGTAAATACATACATGCATATAAATTACTTCTTCCCCATGATTCTATAACTGCTCCTTCTCTATATTTTACTCTCCATGATTAATTAATTGGGTTCAATATGTATATGTAGGTGCCGATGGGGATTTGTCCATGTGGTGAACAACGACTACACACATTGGCTAATGTACGCCGTGGGTGGTAGCAAACACCCCACCATCATCAGCCAGGGCAACCGATACATCGCCCCCCCAAATCTAGCCGCTAAGGAGGTAATTCAAAAGGAAACCCAAAAAAAAAAGGGGGGAAAGAAAAGAGAAAAACTAGCCCTCATAATATATTCATATGAGAAATTTATTGAAAAGGAAAATGTTTTCTATGTGAATCGTAGATAACGAAGAGGGACTACGCAACGGAAGCGGAGTGGAAACAATGGGTGTGGAAATCGGATGGGGATTTGATGCAGAACGGGGCATTCTTCGTCCAATCGGGTGGGCAAAACATGAGAAAATTCTCGAGGACGGAGTTCATCAAGGCCAAGCCCGGCACGTTCGTCACCAGGCTAACGCGCTTCTCGGGGGCGCTCAACTGCCGCGTCGGACAAAAGTGCTGATTCCAGAAGCAGAAGCTGTAGCGGCAGAGGAGGAGGAAAGGAAGCAGAGGATGGGACGCATTGAACAAGGGGAGTGGCAGTTGAAGCGAAGAGGCTGTGTTTTGTGTTTGGGGTATTTTGTTGGCAATTGATGAGGGAAAAGGGTGATGATGAGGAAAAGAGATAGGGAGGGATTTGTATGAGTGAGAAGAGGGGAGGATGTGTTTGTAATTTCTTCTTTTTTTGCATTTGATTGGTATATGATCAGTGATAACTTTATTTGATGGGCAATTGTTAGTGTTGAAAGAGGTTTTTTTTTTTTTTTTTCCCTTTTGTTTTTGCTAGCACTACGAAGTATTTCTATGCTTCCTCATTCAAATTATGCCGTGGATTTTGCATGCTTTGTAATAATCCTAGCTAATGCAGCGAAACCTATAGGATCAACAGAGAACTAGAGATAAAAACAGGGCAAGATATCATGAATTCCAGTTTAACATTAATACTAGAAGGCAACTCGCTAAATTATAATTCTTTGACACGCTAACAAATTACTCCATTCTCAATAAGTGATGCTATCATTCTGATTTCCTAGCTTGTTTCTAAACGTAGACTCATTACAAGCCACGCTATACTTTAATATTTGAAAAACCAACTAATATTCAATTGCAATAAGAATCTTTTTTCAAATGGCGGAAATAGATCCAGATAGATAACAACTAATGGCACAAATAAGTTTTGCTATTATCCTCACGTTCGTTCATTTTCATCTCTAAAATGTGTCATCACTTTTTCAAAAGGTGAAAAATCATCACAATTTTTGTTAGAACAATAATTCTTCATACTATTTTCCTAGACCCTCCTAGATCTGTTGAGGGGAGATCTATGCAATCACCAGTCAACTTGGATTTACCAATCTGTACATGATCACTTGATCATAACAGAAGTTATGCGAACATCAAATCCTAATGAACCAAAATACGTATTGCCTTTGTGTCTAACCATATTCTTAAGACCACCCTGGTATCTTTCAAAGTTAGAAATAGCTAAATAATGCTACCAATTCCTCAAAAAAAAAAAGGTAACTAAATAATCCAGCATCTTCTACCGAACTATCTTCCGCTGAAGAATTTGATCACCCCTTAGTTTGGTAAATGCCACTCTCTAGCCCAATCTCTCCCTTAACAAAACCAAGGAAAGGGATAATATTTGTGGCTGTAACCTTATTAGGAGTTATAGTGGCTCTTAATTCTACTGCTTTGACATGTGAATTCGAATTATTTATGTCTTAATAATATCAAACCTTCTGTCACTCTTATCTTTCCTAGTCCAAATTAGAAGGGCACCCTCTGTTATTTATGCTTCAAAAATTGGTGCATAAAGTTTAGCAGGAATAACATCTGAAATCGCAACAGTAACAACTAACAGAGATCAAACAACTTGGAAAATTAAATGGTATGAGTTACCTAATATTTGAATTAGAGGATGTTCTTATCATCTCCAATCATGAAGACCAAGTCTCTGCAAGATCAAACAAGTAGATAGTTAATTTCCTGGAAGAACATTGTTTTCGACGAAACAGTTATGGAAAGGAAATTAGAAATACAAAATCAGGACATTGTCTAATACAACATCATCACACCAAACTTCCATAAGCCACAAACACCATAGCAAATTAACCCTATTTTTGCCATCGTCGAAACACAAGTCTAGGCAGGAAAAATGGATTTTTCCTCGGATTGTTCACAAACGTGATCATGAAGAAAATGAAAGAGAAAAACTTAATTTATTGATCTAATTAGATCTACTTGTTATTTACCATGATCAAACACACTCCATTTGTCCCCAATTACATCACAAAATAGATCTATCGACTTAGAAATCTCACCTGAGAGAGGCTATGGTTCCGATTAGCTGCAAAAGGGGAGAAGAGTCGACTCTTCGTCCATCGATCATGCGTAAGATGAGACATGCGAGGAGATCTCGGAAGGGAATTAGAGTTAGGGTTGAGAGAGAGAGAGAGATGGGGGAAGAGGAAGAGAGTTTTTTACTTCAAAAAAAAAAAAAAAGGGGGGGAAAGGGCGGGAGAAGATGTTGAGGGGAGTCGTTGGGTTTTATAGGGGAGAGGAGATGGTGAAGAGCGAGCGCGCACACGAGCTCCTCGCGTGGAGGTTACGGATTGCGATGTGGATCGCGCGTACAGTTAGTTGCAGATGCTCCCCATAATAATGACAACGCAGGTACCAACTGTTGGCTTTGGAGATTCTAAATTCAAATTCTAATTGATTTATATTTTCAGCGTCGTTGATCGTGTGCACAGAACAATACAGCTAACAAAATTATGTAAAATAAGACAAATATTTAGATTTCTCACAAATTATTTCTTTATTGCTACTAGTACGTTGGAAAATAATATTCCTGTTTAAGCTGTACAAATAAGGCAGTTGAAACTTTTTCTATTATAAATCTTAATATATCAGCAACTTTTAGTAATTTTTAATTAGATTGTGCATTTAAGAAATCGATTAAAATTCCAGATGTGCCAATATATGAAAGAGAACATTTTGAGGGATGCAGTAGGCCTCGTTATGTGCAACTACATCGTTTACGAAATATATACGAATTTAACATTTGAAACTCACAACTGGGCATTTGGTCTAGTGGTATGATTCTCGCTTTGGGTGCGAGAGGTCCTGAGTTCGATTCTCGGAATGCCCCCCCTTTTTTTTTTTTGACCTCTTCAATCATCTCAACTTGCTTATTATCCCTCCCATTTGCAGTCAAAGAGTAAAAGAAAAAGAAAAAAATCAAACAAAATAGCAGAATTTGAAGCAGCCATCCTTTTTTTTTTTTTGTTCCTTTATTCTTCTTTTGTTCTTGAGTAACGACAAATATTGCAATAAAAAAGAACAAACGGAAGAAAAGTACAGTTTTAAGAGGCCACAAGGGTCTAATATACAAACTAATTAGGAGCCGTTTAAACAAAAAGACTGTTTCGTTCTACATTGCAATAGATCTGCATTCGGTGTGGCGCCATCAAAAACCTTGCAGCAGAGCGAAAACTCTACTGGAAAAAGATGGAAGTAACTTAGCAATTGCTGCCTCAATTTCCTGAAGAACCAGTAAAGACATGCATTAGTTATACACAATCCGGAGATGAAATCATGTGCCTCGAGAAAATATAGTTGCAATTGTTACCTCTGGCCGATAACGAGCAGAAAAATGAATCAGAAGAATGGCTTTATTTTGAAACTTGTCAGCATAACTTGCTATCTGTCGAATATCACACGTAAATATAAAAAGTCAAAGGCCCAGAACTTTAAATATGTATCTACAGTTAGTGCTTCTTAAGTAAAGAAGATTTTGAAGTAAACCTCAAACAGATGCGTGTGCCCAAAATCTCTTGCATGTTCGATTGGAATGCCATCATCAACAAAAGTACTCTGAAATTTATGAGCAAGATATTTTCAATCAACCCACAGATGATACCAAACCAAACAGAGAGAGATGCAAGGAGACGACTAAATCAAGATGTTGAGATGACAGGTGTAATATATACCTCCATGACAAGAATCCGTGCTTTTAACACATCAGCATTGTCTGGATCAACAATGAAATCCGACATAGTATCTCCAGTAAAAGCAATTTCAGGTATTGTCACCGTGTTAGTTATCTGCAAAGGCCAAGAACATATGACCTTTAAGAACTATTTTCTCAATCAACAAATAAGAAAGGTAGGAATTACAGGCACATTAGATGCATGCTTTTAGTTCAAAGGTCACAACAGTAATTTTGTTTATTTTAAGTTATCCAAGTATTCACCAAGACAGACCTCCACACCTGATAACCTCAAGTTCTTGATCTCATTTCCTGAGAGACCGGCGAATTCCTGCTTGAGTTTCTGCTTAACTGTGTATATTATATAACCCTGCATACAAATATGTTTATCTCGCATAGATTCTCTTTCTCATCAAAAACAACCAAAATATCTACAAAATTTACAGAATTATAAAGCAAGTCTATGCCTTGCCTGACTTGGTATGGCGTGGTAAGTTTTGAAAGCCTTCACTTTGAGATCCTTCCTTATTTGAAACTCTTCACCTATAAACATTATGTATGTTACAACTATTCCAGCAGTGACTCATGTATCGTGTTTTCGATAATTGTTTCTCCAATTATAACTGGACTATACCTATGTTCAAGCCTATAAGATTGTGCTTCAGTTCAGATTGGTCCATTGCCCTGTGCACATCAAATAGTCTCTCCACATTTTCTTTCAAAGATGCTGGAACAAATATAGTTGGGGGTTTCATGCTATACAAACCACGTGTGGCAACATACATGGGGAGCCCTCCCTGTCAATTAGAATAAAACGAAAGAAGCAGCATCAATGCAGAAATAGAGGTTTACCACTTAAGATTTCATATATTATCTGTGCTATGATTTGCATAAATGACCAAAGAAGATTCAACTTATCCTTCAACTGTAAGCAGCATGACCAAAATTTAACAATATTGAGCTGAATTCAGACTACATAGTATCTAAAACAACTCAAATATGCATAAAAAATGAGCTGAAGCAGTAGCCCATAGTATCAGGAACCAATCTTGCCCTCAGTTTTACACATCATAACAAGGTACAAAAAAAAGGATCAATCACCAATTTAGTCCCTAAAAGCTTCAAATGCATGTCAATTTCGACCGCATGTTCCAATGGTAATAATTTAGCCTCTGAAATTTGACTTTAGCTTCGACTTTGAACTTAAAAAGTTTGACATAAATATCAACCAAGTACTTAATTCAACTAGGTTTCAATTTTATCCTCAAGCTTCAACTAGAGAAGACCAAATTCGCTCACACACACAGAGAGTAGGGAGAGCCTCACAATGTGATCCATGTGTCCATGGGAGATGAACACGAAATCCTGAGCTATGGCTCGCTGTGGACACCTCCCGATGTCGAAGGCGCACTTGAGGGTGGGGAAAATCACGCACGTCTCCTGGCCCCCGATCGAGAGGCCCTCGATCGGATACCCTTCGATGTGGAGAGCACTCTTCGGCTTCGACGAGGAGGAGCCGCTCCCCACTTCTCCGCTCCCCTCCTCCATGGTCGACCTCGACATTGGAGCGACTAGGGCTATTAGGGTTTCGAGCCGCGGGGACACCGCCGCTAGAGGAAGGAGAAAACCGGCGTTGAATCGTTTTGGCGACTCAATGTGAAGTCGGCGGCGAAACATAGTGTTTTGCCGACTTTAGTTTGCGTTCGGTTGAAGATATCGCGAGTTAGAACTTAGAACAGGGGTTCATTATGATCATTTTAGCTAAGCAGTAGTACAGAAATATTTTCTTATGATTTTAGAAGTAAATAAAATTTCTTTTTATTTATGTTGCAAGTTACAAATTTTAGAGGAAAAATTTTTGAGCAAAAAATAAAATATATTTACCTAAAGGAGAGCCTAATTGGTACTAAGTTAGGCTACAACCAAGTATTGTTGGTTTCCTATACAAATTGCTACTACGTTGGTTAAAGATTCGAGTGATGCGTCGTATATCTCATATTTGTATCCTGAATATTATTCAAAGGGGCAATCAATTCTATATGCATGAAAAAAATTCTTAAATTTGTGTCGTCAACTTGAGTTTGATACTAACTTTGAAAACTAAACCAGTGATAAATGGTTATCCAGACAAATTTAATTCTTGACATTCTGAAACACCCCCAAAGTCGAAGTTTTGTTGCTTTGCATCTCCCGCTAATTTAATTTTTTAAACAAAATGAACGAAATGAAAAGCATGCTATTTTTCTCTTTCTAAAAGAGTAATAAAAAAACATACTAAAACACCAATAGCATTATACTAATTCTTTCTTTTGGCAAACAGATGATCAGTAAAATTTTCTTTGACATTTCTTTCGAACTTTTCTTTTTCATTTTCTAAAACTTGGCGTAGACTTGGGTCTAATAAGAAGACACTCGAGGGCTATTCAATTCTCTACTAACAGACGGAAAAAAGACTACTAAATCGGACCACTCAAGCAGTAGTGAAAAGTATGGCCTGACCTTTCTTTGGCAGGAGACTAAAAGGCAGAAATAGAAGACCTCACTAGAAGACTAGTAGTGTGTTTGTGTGCGCGCGCGAATGGATGAGTAACATGAGAAGATATTTGTTGTTTCAAATGATCTACAAGTATATGATAATTGGTTGATAAGAAGTATAAAAAGATGTCCACAATCACATACCACAAACGGCCTCTAAATTATTTAGAATACAAGATAAAACTTTCGATCTCAAAAGTTCGAAATTATTAACTAATTGTAGGTTAAAAATCAAAAGTAAAAAATGTAATCATAATTACTGTATAGGAAAGGTAGTTTGCAGATAAGTTGATCTGATGTAGGACTAGGTTCCAGTAAAAAAGCAACTGAAGCATTCTGGTTCCCAGTGAGGATAACTTGATGAATGTCCTCCAATTGCGTTGCTATCACATTAACTGATTGATTCAACAATTCTCCTGTGCCTCACAAGTTAGAGTGTCTTTTTTTTCGCACAAAGTTTTCCATTCAAGTCTTTTCAATTGTCGACTCTTCATAATTTTTCCACAGGAGCTAATTAATAGGAGGTTATTAATTTAGTAAATTGCAAATTAGCTAGCAAAATTTCTCCGTGGCCTGACACCCGCAGGGCTATAAAAAGGTGAGAATCCACCCCTCTACTGAAGGTAAACATATCTCAGAGGAATTAAGATGGCCACCAAAGCTGCTTATCCCATCTTAACATTCTTCTTCGTCTTGCTACTGAGTGGCTATCTCATCCACTCTGCAACAGCTGCTAGAGCTGTCACAGAAGGTGAGCATATATTCTGATCATATTCTCTCAATTAGTTTGCTTCGTATATATATAACATCGTCCTCTATTATTGCCATCATTGATTGAAACAATTAGCATTCAATCCATTTAAAAAGTTCTATAATACTTTGCTTATGCTAATGTGATAATTTATCTTTATAGTAAATATAAAAAAAAAAAAAAAAAATGTAGGAACAACTCATCTTGTATTTGAAAGTCCAGAGTCCAGACACCAAACAAAATAAAGCTTGGCTGTAAGTTCAGGAACTAGTAGTCCAATTTATCCCTTTTCTTATTATCCAATAAATAATATATCTTCATCCTAGGCGGGTCGATACGAGCAACCTTGCGCATATTACGAGACCTTTTGGCGCTGAAGAAGTGAAACAGGCCGTCTTCCAGCTAGGGCGAGATAAGGCGCCAGGGCCAGACGGTTTCCCCCTGTGCTTCTATCAAAGCTTCTGGGATACTCTTAAGGACGATATCATGAACATTTTCCATGAGATGTTTGAGGGCACGCTAAACACCGGTCCGATCGATTATGCTTACATTTGTTTAATCCCGAAGAAGGAAGCGGCCAACCGAGCAAATGATTTTCGCCCTATTAGTCTCACGAACGGGATACATAAGATATTATCCAAGGTTTTAACTAATCGCTTGGAGAGCATCATGGGGACCCTGATTTCAGATTCCCAATCAGCCTTTCTGAAGGGAAGAAACATTTCCGATGCTTTCGTGACGGTGCGCGAACTTTTTGGTTGGGGAAGTAAGCTGGGGATGGAGGGAGTTGGGATAAAAGTGGACTTCGAGAAGGCTTATGACCGAATCTATTGGCCTTTCCTTTTTCGCATCATGGAGTGGTGGGGATTCGACAGGAAGTGGATTAACTGGGTCAAATTATGCGTTTGTAGTGCTAAAGTTGCAGTTCTGGTCAATGGTGTACCAACAAACTGGATCAAGACGAAAAGGGGATTACGGCAGGGGGACCTACTTTCACCTTTCCTCTTTCTACTCATAGCAGATTGTCTTACCAGGCTAACAGACGGGGCGGCAACGAAAAACCTCATCTGCGGTATTGGCCCCTCCGACGATTCAAGAGTCCACATTATCCAATTCGCTGACGACACGTTCTTCTTCTGCGAAGCCAAGAAGAGATTTATGAGAAACCTCATTTTTCTGTGGAAACTCTTCGAATGGGCCTCCGGAATGAGGATTAACAAAGATAAGTCTGAACTTTTTTATTTGGGGTCGGCGGAAGGTAAAGCCAGTCGGTTAGCGCATATACTCGGATGCAAACTTGGTACCTTACCTACCAAGTATTTGGGATTGCCATTGACGACCAGACCCCCATCTAAGGAGGATTGGAGAGGGATCATCTCTAAGATCCAGAGTAGAATCGATGGATGGCAAGCGAAACTGCTTTCGCGGGGGGGCAGACTCGTCCTGGTTAACGCTGTTCTAACTAACCTACCCATACACTTCCTCACTGTGTTCCATACACCCAACTGGGTTGTTAAGAGAATCGAGGCGCTACGGCGGGATTTCTTCTGGAAAGGTAACACCGGGCCACCTGGAAAGGGATGCCTCGTGGCTTGGAAGTGTGTTTGCCGGAGCAAGGAGGAAGGGGGGCTCGGCATCCTAGATTTAGCTTCGATGAACCAAGCACTCCTTGTTAAATGGTGGTGGAAACTCCTAACGATGCCTAACCTACAGTGGAACAAATTAATCCACGCGCTGTTTTACCCAAGGAGAAGACCATTGAAGGAGGGGAGGAGCTTCAGACCTTCTTCTTTTTGGTGGAAGGGAGTACTTGGACAGAAAGATATATTTAAATGGGGAGTCTCCTACATTTTGGGAAATGGGCAAAGAGTTGATTTTTGGGCCGACCGATGGTGTGGGGAAACCGCACTTTCGTCATCCTTTCCGGAGCTATCCCCCTTCCCACCCCATAAAACCAGGTTAATCAGCCATTACTCCAATGGAAACGAATGGTGCTGGAACAAGATCCTACGGGGTGTCAACACTTCAGACCACAGAGTCCAGCAGAGCATCGAGGCCTTAAAGGAAAAGATTTCTACCTTCGGGACTCAACAAGGAACGGACAGTGTGTACTGGCGGTGGACCTCGGACGGACGTTTTTCAGTAAGATCTACTTACACTATGCTAAATAATGGGGGAACAAGGGATTACAGGACTTTCGACATCTGGAGGCTCCGTATCCCCCTGAAAGTGAAGGTCTTCTGTTGGCTCGTGCTCAGAAAAAGGTTACCCACTATGGACAACCTATTGAAAAAAGGGTGGACGGGGAATACAAGTTGCGTACTCTGCGGGTCGGAACTAGAAACGCTTGATCATCTTTTCACACAATGCGCTCTGGTCAGATTCCTTATGGCTATGTCGCTTGAGGATGTCCAGCTAGGAGAGTTGGGAGATGACGTACACCGCCTGTGGGATATATGGAGGGATCGGAAGGGTTCGAATAATGACTTAAGCGGTATTATCGCTTGCTGGTGGGTGGCTTGGGAGACTAGAAATGGAGTCATCTTCGCGAAGGCCCAGGCCGATCCGATCCGGGGGACTCATAAGATCAAACACCTGATAGCTCAGTGGGGTGCTCGTGACCCGTAGAGCTGCTGATAGACCTCGTAGCTAGTGTAGGAGAATCTGCCGTAGTTTGCAAATATCTTCCACTATACTGTTTTTTCGTTTTTTGCTTCCGTCTTCCTTGAGGCCTTGATGCCTCACTCATGTTGCTTATTTCATCTACTTATTGAATGAAGCGGGTAGCATGCTACCTTTTTCTCAAAAAAAATATATCTTCATTCGTTGATGATGCAGAGCCTGCTGTGAGTTATGGTCCCCTGAACCCGAAATGGCACCCGCATGCGAACCCTGGTGGAAGCTATACTCCTCACGGTTGTGGAACCTATTACAGGTGCCGTGAACCCCCTGCAGCTGGGAAACCATAGATAGATACCTTTGAAGAAACTGCATGCGTATTCCTGAAGTGATTTTAACTAGTTGGAATGATATTTGCATAACGGTATGAGATCATATAATAAAAGTGAGAGAAAATATGAAAAGGAAATAATGGAATATGAGCCTGTGAGGTCTTGTATATCAAATAACATGCCTGTACTGAAGGCCTTGTCTCCTGTGTTGAAATACTACGTATATTTCCAATGAAATTAATATTATATTATATGTGTTTGATGGACTTTTGGGCTTATTACATTTTTACTCCTAGAAGTTTGAATAGAGCGCCAATTTGGTCCCTGCAATTTTAAAATTTGCAATTAAAAAAGCATACTTAAGTTCTACCTTTTGAAAAAGATAACAATTAAGCAAAAAAGAAGAAGAAAAGGAGATGACACTTAAACATCCACACAACAGTGTATTTCATTTGCTATTGAAGTCTGAAATTAAACTGAGATGATACTTTAACATCTGTGTAAGAGCGTATTCCGTCTACACCAAATCCTCTCTCTCTCTCTGACGCGCGTATAAATAATTTTTGGTTGCATCCCCTGCATCTCTACATCCAGCCACTTTTTATCTGTCAATCCATCAAACCTCCAATCCATCTTATATTTTTCAATTACGCGCGTTTCAGCCATTAAAGAATCAAAGGAGTCATTCATGATGAACGAATTCCAGGAACTTGAAAATTATAAACATCAGTATTATCTGCAAATCCACATATTCTCAACTCCAATATTGTACCATAAATAACTAAAACACTGTAATTTGTCACTCTTCAAGAACCCAGTAATCTTTTCCTTTTCCTTCTTTCGGTTTTAAAGACTAGTTGGATAAGAATGGCTACAATCCTCTGTAAAATAGGGTTTATCCCTGTTTAATCAAAAAAGAATGGCTACAATGGTGTAGCTGATCCTATTTGTTTCTGCGCACTTCGAATAAGAATCGCGTGGAGTAACAGTTCGGTGGAAGACTCGCTTTCCGGTTGTGGAGTCCGGATCAACGGCAAAGTAACCTGGGATAGCAGAAAGTGGGGAATTCGGTAAGCCGAGCACGCGAATGAATGAAATGTAGAATAATTAGAAATCTCAGATAGATATTGCATGGAAAGTTAGTTTGCTAGGAACTCTATTTATAGTTAATTCAATTGTCGTCCACAGGTGCCAAACCACGAGCAAGAAAAAATCAAGTATAACTAAATCTATTGGGTAAAATGCTGTAAGAATCTGACAATTACTCCCTAGTGATCATAATCTTCAGAAAGGGAGCGTTTACTACCTATTGCTCCATTTTATTTGTGAAAAAAAGAAGGCCAAAGAAAATAAATTGCGAAAGATTATCTCAACATAAACTCCAAGATGAAAAATATTATCCCAAAGAAATTCTTCTGTTCGCATGCACACAAAAACTTTAAATTGCTTAAAGTTATATACCTATCCAAGCGCAATTGTATGAATGGCTTTTCTTATTGATGTTTTTTTTACCTTAATTTTTTTTTAATTTGAATATTGTCTAAACCGAATTGAAGATTCATTAATTGAGAAAAGCATTCGAAATTACAAAATTAACCTCTCATACAAACTTTAAGAACAAAACCACTGACACTGAACTAGAGTCAGACTCCAACTTTGAGAACTAAACCACTGACACTGAAACACCAATAGCATTATACTAATTTTTCCATCAGCAAATAGATGGCCAGCATAATTTTTTTTTCTAAATTTTCTTTCCAAACTTCTTTATTTTTATTTTTACTGTTGCTTTTGTTGGCTTAAATGATCCAGCATCCCGCCCTGTGGCGGGAGGCCATGTGGGCCGAATTATGTTTTAAATGGCGTGAGGTTGGGTTAGGCCGAGTCATGTTCGAAGTGGCATGAGGCTGGTTGGGCCGGGTCACAATTGAGACCCGTGAGCGCTGTATCTGTACGCTTTAAGTGAATTGGTTGCGTATTTCTAACAGCTCGAGGTTTTGGGATTAATGGTTAGCGCCAACGATCCAACAGCTTTCTCGAGCAAGAGGGGCATAGACTTGGGTCTACTAATAAAGAAGACACTCCAAGGCTATTCAATTCTCTACTAACAGATGGAAAAAAGACTACTAAATCGGACTACTCAATCAGTAATGAAAAGTGTAGCATGACCTTTCTTTGGCAGGAGACCAGAGGCAAAAATAGAAGACCTCACTAGAAGACTTGCTGTGTGTTTGTGCGCGCTCACGTCTAAATGACTACAGTATATGATAACTGGTTGAGGAGAGGTACAGAAATATGTCTACAATCACATACTACATACATACGGCCTCTATATTATTTAGAATAGAAGATAAAACTTACAATCTCGAAAGTTCGAAATTTTTAACTAACAGTAGGTTAAAAATCAGAAGTAAAAAAAAAAAAAAAAAAAAAAAATGTAATCATGAAAGAAAACTACTACACAAGACAAGTAGTTTGTAGAAAAATTGTTCCAACGTAGGACTCGGCTCTAGTAAACAAGCTACTTGATGAATGCCCTCCAATTGTGTTGCTATCATGGTAATTAAAACACTTTCTGCCGTGCCTCGCAAGTTAGAGTGTCTTTTTTTTCTGCACCAACTATCCCATTCAAGTCTTTTAGTTTGTCTACTCTCTATAATTTCTCCACAGGAACCAATAGGAGGTTATTAATTTGGTAAGTTGCAAATTGGCTAGTGAAATTTCTTCATAGTCGTCCTCTCCGAATCCAATACAAAATATCTGGTTTAACACTTTCAAATTTGTGTCCAGAATTTTGTTCTTGATTGTATAGGATCTGGATTTCTCTTTGACTCTGTCAAAGTTTCCGTTTACTTTCTCTTTCAGAGCCGACTTGCTGTCTCACATGAAATCGAATCGCTGCCTACGCCAGATGCATCTGCACACTGGTGCGCCGTCTATCTGTTTATTCATTCATCTCATGTGTGTGTGTTCAATCCCTACAGTAAATGCAACCCTTTTTTTCTAATGAAAATTTGACAATCGGACCGAAACATATGACAAAACGAACTAAGGTCCCCCCAAGGGCTATAAAAAGGTGAGAATCCACCCCTCTATTGAAGGTAAAAAAACATAGATCAGAGGAATTAAGATGGCCACCAAAGCTGCTTATTCCATCTTAACCTTCTTCTTGCTACTGAGTGGCTATCTCGTCCACTCTGCAACAGCTGCTAGAGTTATTTGGCTAACACCGTCGCCTCCTTGGACCGGTGAGTATGCATTCTGACCACATTCCCTCAGTTAGTTTGCTTCATATACTAACATCGTCTTCTATCATTGCCATCATCGATTGAAAAATACTCAATCCATTTGAAAAGTTCTACAATTCTCTTTTTTTTTTTTTTTTCTCCTTTCATTTTTTTGGTTACTCTAATATTAACTTTTTGATCATAAATTATATCACATTCCTTGCCAATCATACTAGCCATCTAAGTTAAGGCCCTCCACCTCAACATGTGAAATGAACTGTCGAAGAATGTGTAAGCAAGCATAAGCAAACTCCGCACAAATTTTTTTTCTACATGAACTAGTAGCTAATGGCTTTTCTCGTCCTCGTTTTCCTTCTTCGTATGCAGGACGTCACGCTTGGTTGACACCTTCTCCGCCCCTGCCACAACCTGAGCATTCAGGTACAGCAAATTTTGAGCAGTCCCACTGCACGAGAAATTAGTACACGCTTTCGACACCAGCCGCGCATTTCATGCAATGCAAATTACATCTCCACTAACTGTGACGATCCGGCTCGCTAGCAAAATAACTCGTCGGACCCAAACCGCCGGTCTGAGAATGTTTAAGCCGAGTTATTATTACTAGGGCGTGAGACGTTACATATTTCAATTAGAACTATTCTTTTATCCAATGTGAGACTATTGCAGCGTTGTATTTTGATGAGTGACCTGATTAAGTGCTGTTGTTTAATTTATTATCTATATATCATCAGGAATTGATGTTGCAACTCTTGTAGGAGACAAGGATACATTGGGCACTATGGATGAACCACGGGGTGAGCCTTATAATTATACGAGAGGAACTACTCGGGGCAATCCCTATACCAGAGCGCCTGCTGCAGGCATTCCTGCTACCAGATTTCCTTCCGGTAGGTTTTCAATTTTGTTTTAAACTTTTAAAAATACTTCATTTTAGTCCTAATCTTAGATTAAAAGTTATTGCTCGCACTCTGAATTCATCATTTCTTCGTCTGTTTCATACTTCCAATTTAGAAATCTAATTTTTATACTAAAAAACTTATAACTTAACGAGTGGCAGGATTGAACAAGAAAACAGTTGATAAGCTCGTGGTGCATAGATATATAGATACAGTACATATATAGGGGATTAATGTAAAAATGTAAAAATACTAGTATATATATGAAAGGACCGAAGCAACACATGACTTTAAAAGTGTAGGAACCAATAATATCGAAATTGAAAGTTCAAAGACCAAAATGAAGCTTCGCTGAAAATTCAGCGACTACTTGCCCAATTTAGCCTTTTCATATTATCCAATAATATATCTTCATTTGTTGATGTTGCAGGGCCTCCTGGGAAACCTTAAGGTGAGAGACTGCGTGATATTTGTATAACAGCGAGATTATAGAATAAAAGGGAAAAGATGAAGAAGAAATAACGGGATATGAGCCAACGAGGACTTCCTATCAAGTAGTGGGGCCAGTACTCTATATCAGGTCCCAGTTATAAGGCATTGGCCTTCTATATTGTAATGGCACTTTATATATTTCGATGAAATTAATATTATATTATGTGTTTGATGGACCTTTGAGTTATGCACACCGTTAGTTACGTTTTTAGTCCTCGTAAGTTTGAATAAAGCACCACTGATTTGGTCCCTGCGGTTTTAACTTTCGCAATTAAAGATGCATAGCGAACATCTATTTTTGAAATGGATAATATTGCTATTGTAATCTGAAATTGAATGAAGATGACACTTAAACATCCATGTAAGAGTATCTTTCTGTCTAAACCATATCTTCCATCTAAGCTTTTATATCTCGGTTACGTTTTACATTTTTTTTTTTCTTTCACAGGAGTTAATATTTTATAAAGTGTAATTAGTTTAAAAGTTGCAAATAAAATAGGCCAATTTGCATAAAAAATCCACTTATTTTGGGTTTTTGCAAAATCGGGCCACCTTTTTCGTTTTTGCAGATTTGGTCCACTTTTTCAGCAAACTGACCAAAATACCCTTTTTACTTTTTCTCTTTCCTCTTTCTCTCTCCTCTTCGTCTTCGTTTCTCTCGTTCTTTTTTTTTTCTTACCGGTAGAGCGGAGGCGGAGCGGAGGCGGAGCTAGGGGTGGAACTGGGCCCGGGCCTAAACAAGGCCCGGCCCGATGGGCCATGTTTGGGTCGGGCTTTGGGTATTAAAAATACAACTTTGGGTTCGGGCCGGGTTTAAAAATTTAGGCCCGAAAAAATTTTGGGCCTATTTGGGCATGTCCAAGCCCGACCCGAGCCCGACCCAAAAGCCCGATATATTAATTATCAAAATAAAATATTTAATTATATATATTATTTATCTATTAAAAGAAATAAATGATATAGTATATCATATATAGTATATATTGTTATTAATGATATGTACTTATATATATGAGGATATATTATATATTAACAAAATATTTAGTTCTATATTATGATATATTTGATCTTAGATATTAATTTCTTTGATGTGATAAAACTAAAAATAGGTATTTTATTTTAATTTTATATCAAATAAAAGTATTCATATATTATATGAATAAATGCATAAAATGGCCTCCACAAAGCCCGATGGGTATTGGCATTGGCTTGGGTTTGGCGCGGGCCTTAATTTTTTTAAAAAATAGGTAAAAGCCCGACCCGAAGCCCAACATTTTTTTTGGGTCGGGCTTGGTATAGTAATACCCGACCAAGCCGGCCCAGTTCCACCCCTAGGCGGAGCGGAGGCAAAACGGTCCGTCTCGCCTCTCACTCTCATGCTCTCGCCTCGCCTTGCCCTCGTCCATGCATCCCCCACCTTCCTCGCCTCCGACCCCGTTAAGGCCGCGCCGCGACTTTTTTTTTTTTAGCTTTTTTCTTTTTTTTTTTTTCTCTCGACATCTTCTCCACCGTCTCCGACGACGACGCCTCTCGCCCTTCCCGCCTTCTCATCTCTCCTCTCCTCATTTTCTGCCGCCTCTGACGACGATTTATCTTCGCCGGCGCCGACGTCGACACCGTAGAGTCACTGCGGCGCTACAGCCTCGGAGAGGGGGTCCTTAGCAGCGTCGTCACCGGCGCCGTTACCAGCGCCGTAGCTGTTGGCAGAGAAAGTGAAAAAAAAATTATAGAAAAAACAGAAAAAAAAATAAAGATAAAAAATTATATGAAAGAAGGATGAAAATAAATTACATCGTTAATTACAAAAAAAATTATAATGTCACTATTTAAGATGTAAACTGCTGCTTTAAGATAAAAATTATATCTCTTTGAACGAAATTATACTATTTTTTATCTTAAACTGCATCCTTTTAAGTGATATTTATACTGTTTCTCCTCTTGTGTGCACTGTTTCTCCTGTTATTGCACTATTTCTCCTCTTATTTATACAGAATGTGTGCAACAAGAGAAGAAACAGTATAAATATCTCTAAAAGGGTGCAGTTTCTCCTCTTATTGCATTGTTTCTCCTCTTGTTGCACTATTTCTCCTATTGTTTAACAGAAATGGTGCAACAAGAGGAGAAACAGTGCAACAAGAGAAGAAACAGGAGATATATCTCTTAAAACAGTGCAGTTTCTCCTCTTGTTGCACTATTTCTCCTATTGTTTACACAGAAATAGTGCAACAAGAGGAGAAAAAGTATATATATCTCTTAAAACAGTGCAGTTTCTTCTCTTCTTGCACTGTTTCTCCTCTTGTTGCACTATTTCTCCTTTTATTTACACAGAAATGGTGCAACAAGAGTAGAAACAGTATAAATATCTCTTAAAAGGGTACAGTTTAGTATAAAAAATAGTGTAACAAGAGGAGAAATGGTGCAACAAGAGGAGAAACAGTGCAACTTTTGTTTAAAGAGTGTAATTTTCATCTTAATGGATGCAGTTTACATCTGAAAGAGTGTAATAAGAAGAGAAACAGTGTAAATATTTCTCAAAGAGTGTAATTTTCATTTAAAGAGTGTAGTTTTCATCTTAAAGCTGCAGTTTACATCTTAAATAGTACAACTTATAATTTTTTTTGCAGTTAACGATACAATGTGATGTTCATCCTTCTTTTTATATAATTTTTTATCTTTATTTTTTTTTTCTATTTTTTCTATAATTTTTTTTTGTCACCTTCTCTGCCAACAGTCACGGTGTCGGCGACGACACCGCTAAGGACCCCCGCTCCGAGCCTGTAGCGCCGCAGTGACCTCCACGGTGTCGACGTCGGCGCCGGCGAAGATGCATCGTCGTCGGAGGCGGCAGAGAATGAGGGAGAGGGAGAGATGAGAAGGGCGGGGAAGGACGAGAAGGACGAGAGAGGCATCGTCGTCGGAGACGGTGGAGAAGAGTCGGAGAAGAAAAGAAAAGAAAAAAGCAAAAAAAAAAAAAATAGTGGCGCGGCCTTGGCGGGGTTGGAGGCGAGGAAGGTGGGGGGTGCGTGGACGAGGGCAAGGGCGAGGGCGAGGGCGAGGGCTAGAGAATGAGGGTGAGAGGCGAGACGGACCGTTTCCGCCTCCGCTCTGCCGGCGAGAAAAAAAAAGAACGAGAGAAACGAAGAGGAGAGAGAAAGAGGAAAGAGAAAAAGTAAAAAGGGTATTTTGGTCAGTTTGCTGAAAAAGTGGACCGAATCTGCAAAAACGAAAAAGGTTGCCCGATTTTGCAAAAGCCCAAAATAAGTGAATTTTTTATGCAAATTGGCCAATAAAATAGCCAAATTTCTCCATCGATCGATAGTAATGATTTTTTTTTATTGACAATTTTTTCACCAATAGAATTGAAGATTCATTAAATGCAACATGTCAATTGACAGTTCGTGAAGTCCGCAATTCCATCAGTTGAAAAAGGCATTGGAAGTAATAAAATTTATCAGAATCTTCTTGGGATTTCAGAAAATTTATCATATAATTGATAAAATATAATTTAAATTAAAAAAAAGAAAAGACATAATGGTACCAATCAAAAAAATAAATAAATAAATTTATGCATCTTATTAAAATGGCATATTGGTGATGAGCCCTTCCAATTAGTAAGTTCTTTTGAATTCTTGATTAAAATTTTTAGCTGATCATTAGACGTGTTTTCTCTCAGGTTCACTCACGGTGATCCTGGTCAAGCCTCAGAACGACAACACATAATAAGCTAGCAAAACAACAGGGAAGCAGCATCATCACCACATCCATGTGATTTTATACAGGAAAAATACGGAATATAGTGGAGACAACATAAAGAGTATTCGGTACCAACAAGCAGCTATGCTTAGACATGTAAACACAAAAACCAACCAACAAATTTGATTGATACAATTTGATAGTTCACACGATAACAATAAAAAAAATTTTAAAATTCGCTTTCATAAGTTCAGTTGCCTCGGAAACATGAATTCCCAAGAAGTATCTTCATGATATATTCGTCATATATGTTCTCGACTACAGGATACAGAAATGCTAATAATAATGCACATAAAAAGAAGATCTTCCTGTCAATGTATTATGAAAACAAATGCAAAAATCAAAAGGATTAGATTAGAGCAAAACACAGCAAGCACAACAAACCCAGCATATAAATAGATTTTTGCTTGCTAAAAAGAGAACAATAGAACAAACAGCATATAGAAATACTGATGAACAATGGAACAATTGTGCTTTGCAAGAGAAACAAATCAAAACTAAATTAGTTTTTAGTTGCTCATCTAAAAGCAAGCGAAATAAATCAAACTAAATTTGTTTTAAGAATCACATTAGCTTTGCAAAATAAAATTTAGTAGCTAAGGATTGATAAAGTGAAAAAGAAAATCTTCAAAATGATTTCACTTATGTCGGAAATTGCTGCGGGGAAGGACAAGAGGAAAGAAAAAGATCCTGATAGAAGCTCTATTTCATACAAGAAATCATTTTGCTTCCTGTAACTACGGAAAGAAAACTTCTTCCTCTTTCCTAACTACTTCAGTAACAGTAAATAGAAGTAAATGCATAAGGCCCTAAAAGGAATTAATGATAAGAAGAGTAGAGCACTCAATCACGCGGTTTGTCGTGGCAAACGGCCCGCTCTTCCATGATCAGAAACTCCTTAATACCTCTTCAAAGTTCAAAGAGAGAAAAGAAATCACCAAACAAGCTGCATTATTGCAAATTCTTAAAAGAGGAAAACAAGATCAGTGCCGGAGATGTTTCAGAATAAAAATCAAACAGTAATTAAAGCAGAATCACAACTTTTGCCATCAAAGGCAAATCCCTAAGAAGCCTTTGTGTTCAACACTTATGCAAATAATCATCTGTGATAACTACTTCATCCTGCAACTTCTCCAGTAGACTACCAAGATGAGAAAAACAAGGACATCTGGTACAAGATAATGTTACGAGTTGAGGATCCAGATAAAGCTATCACCTTCGAGTATTATCCAGATAAGTGCGCATATATGAGTTCTTCATCTAACTGTGATTTCACCGGAAAAAATATATTGGAAGAACAGACTTCCCCAAGAATGACATCATCCAAATTTAATATGCTCAATTTGATGCCGACATCCAGTATCAAACCAGGATCATCTTCAAGAAGCCTCATGGCAGTAAATTTGTTCACAAATGGACAAAATCTCTCTCGTAAAAACTTTTTATAACTATCAGAACTGCTTCCTCTTACTTCTAAATATCTTGTCCCTCTTAGCATAAACGTAAAAGAAACCAAAAACAAACACCCCAGATAAGGATACAGAAGCCCATGGAAATGGCGGGTCTTTAAAACAGACTAATGAAGCCTCTAGCTCTTGAGACGCCTCATACACCAAAGTGTGAATGGCATAAAGATCATGATCTGAAGACCTCAGAAAGTACATTGCCTTGTCAAAATCCAATTGGGACATAGCAGAGACCACCTTATCCAACTTGAACTTGAGCAAATTCCACCTCTGAACAAACTGTACATATCTATTCTTCTTAAGAAGCTTCCTATCGCCACCATGGGCAGCCATGGATTCCAACACATCGAGCGCACTGGTAAT
The DNA here is from genome assembly GCF_001540865.1 of Ananas comosus. Taxonomy (NCBI): domain Eukaryota; kingdom Viridiplantae; phylum Streptophyta; class Magnoliopsida; order Poales; family Bromeliaceae; genus Ananas; species Ananas comosus. The sequence continues at coordinate 771,996 of NC_033625.1, read as the reverse complement.
CGTAAAATTCAGAGTGGTTAGAAGAACGTTCCTTCGAGCTGCATCTCTTTGAACAAAGGACAGAGATAAAGCATCAGAGAAAGGCCCAAAAGGAGTTTGGCCAACACTCCATGTGTAATCCACTAACGTACTATTATGCTCGGGACTCCATAATAAGTGGGTTGGCGAGACACCCCACATGCTCTGAAGAACCGAACCAATGATCGGACGTTCCAAATTTCGTGTCTGCGTGATGACGTGCCGCCCGTTGCAGCTGTAGTCGCTCACAGTCTGCGAGCTCCTCGTCCTCACAGCGACTACCATGTCCCTAAAAGCGACAGCTTGGTGGTACCTATCTAGCAAGAGAAGCTTATCGTAGTCCAAATCAAAGACGTAAACAGGCAAAATTTTAGCATAATCCTCTTCTCCGATGCCTGCTGATCGGTGCATCTCTTCTGATGAATCCGATAGTATTTGCCTCAGCCGCTTCGAATCCAAATACTCGCTCACGATCAAAGTGTAGTTCTCGAAGAGGAACCTCGAAGTGAACGAGTTTGTCGACCTAGCAATTGCGAACGAACACATAGGGCATTCGGAATACTTGATGGAATATGATTTGAAGGCTAAAGATTGACCCTTGTAGGCCAGATCGCTCTCTTTGAGCGTCTGCTCCACAACATTCCAATCGAGACCAGAGGGATCCTTGGCGTCCGATCCGTGAATGTGAACAAACTGGATCAGGAGTGTGTTCTCGTAGTATACAGGGATTCTCAAAGAAGGGACCAGGAGGGTTTTGTACGCACTGAGAACTAAGGAGGCGAGATCGGAGAGAAGCGCCCGTTCCGACTTGGGCCGGCCGTGGACGGAGGTGAGAGGGTGGAACTCACCTCGGGGGAGGACGCCGTCGCCGGAGAGCGCCGGACCGTAGTCCACCGGCCCGGCGGCGAGATCGATCCACAGATACCGATCCTTTCCGGCCCAGAGCGTGCCCAGGCACTTGGAGAACGCAGGGGAGGCGTCACGGCCGTCGTAGGAGTAGGCGTAGGGCTTCGACTGCGATCCGAGGTTTATCAAGTAGATGTAGAAGGCCGGGGCGGAGGTGGGGTACTCCTTGTGGAAATCCTGCTGGACGATGGAGTCGACAAGGGAGTAGGGGACGGAGACGAGGGAGCTGCGGTGGAAGGGGGAGGCGGCGGCGTCGAGGTGGGACCGGAGGGCGTCGGAGAGGCGGGAGGAGAGCGGGGAGGCGGCGGAGGAGGGGGAGACGTCGAGGCGGAGGGCGTGGGAGAGGGCGAGGCGGTGGGGGGCGGCGACGGAGTGGAAGGGCGCGGAGGAGACCGCGGCGGAGGCGAAGGAGGAGAGGAGGGAGGGGGCGGCGGAGGCGAAGGAGGGGCCGACGAGCTTGACGGAGACGGGGACGGAGATCTCGAGGGAGAGGAGGAGGGAGACGAGGGAGGGGGCCGAGGAGGGGGAGGGGGAGAGGAGGGACCTCTTCAGGTGGGATGGGAGGGAGGCGAAGGAGTCGTTGGCGGCGGCGGGGTCGCGGCGGAGACCGTCGGAGAGGAAGGAGTCGAGGCCGATCGCCGGAGAAGATGCGGCGGAGGAGAAGAAGGGGAAGAGGAAGAGGAGGAGAACTAGGGTTTTGGACATGGCCGCGCTGAACAGAGTCCCGAGAGGAAGAAGATGGAAGGGGGGATCGAGGAAGGTGGAGGAGAATGGTGTTGGAAGGGAGAATGGTAGTAGGGTTTGAGAGCGGAGTAGGGGGGGAAGGAAATGTATACAAGTCCGGTTGTAGGCGATTGCTACAACCTTTGCTCTTTGGAGACATGGGCTGTTGGGCTCTTCTTTTTAATTTTTCATGGTAGCCCTCAAAAAAGTTAATTTATTAAAATAGCACCAAGCAAAAGTAACTTCCTGAATGGGTTTAATTACTAGTCTAGTTACCAAAGTTTGATTTAAATTCAATCTCGTAGTCAGAATTTTAGATGTAACAATTTAATTTATGGAATGAATCTTGATTCTATGTACTCCCTGAAGACTAAATCAATGCCAGTTTCAATTTGGCGCACACAGTCTCCATTTTAGCTGAGCAAAATCGTTCACAGACAATATACATGTAGAAGTAGTACTTGATTACTGTGCAAAACTTCAGAAGATTATTATAATTGAATTTTGAGAGCCAAATTAAAATAGAATGCACTTGATTGCAGTTTTGTTAGAAAACATACCTAGTAGTGCTACTGAAAAAAAAAAAGAAAAGAAAAGAAAAGAAAAAAACAATCTTGTAATATCTTCAGCATTTTTTTCATTTTAAAATCAAAGTCACTTAATTAAAATTTCTACTTCTGAGGAAACAAAAGTTATTTCTTCTTACCACTTTAAGACTAGAGACATGGTGGAAGAACATACCAAATCCACTAATACAAAAAAGTTAAAAGAGTTTACAAGAAAATAAAAACTGAACGGAACTGAACTGATAATAGTTTTGAAGCATAAGAACTAGGATGGTGATATTCTTACTGCTCTATAAGAATTAAGAGCTTTTAAGTTCTGTACAAGTTGGTAGTGAAAAAAAGACTAGAACAAAAGATAACATTAGAAACCCTCCGAAACAGAAACTAAGAAACATCCATGAAGCATTATTAAAGAACCCGCACTCAGCAAGAAAAAGTGCTCTATCACGGCTGAAGCAGGAAAGCCAAGCCGACCTTCGCACTCTTCTCGATGGCCTTAGTGTCGACCTCACTGGAGATGGTGACGAATGATTTGGGCCTCCACTCATGCTGGATGAGGGCGCTTGCTTTGCCAGAATTGTTGAATCGAGCCTTCACCAAAGTCAGAGGATCAAGAGCATGCTGCGTCCCGAAGGTTAGAGTATTTTCATTGGTTGAGAAGTTGTGCGTGAGCTCGCCCCCGACAGCCGTGCTCGTCAGCGGGCTCACAAGATGGTAGTACGAAGCACTAACGCTGTCTCCCTTATCATTCCTGCACACAGGAGTTTCAAATTGATCAGATGCTTGGCTTGACCACAAATTAGTCTCTTAAGTTTTTGAACCCAGCTTCCGGTAAATACGCAAGAGTCAATATTAACCAGTCAGTCCCTCTAATCAGAGACTTAAACTGTTCAAATGTAACTCCAAAGTAGTCAAATCAGGCCGAGTTTTAAAGCTTTTTTTTTTTAGAGAGAGAAAGGTAGCATGCTACCGGCATCGTTTATTTCTTTATAGTAATAAACTTAATTGGGAATGTAAAACAACTAGATTTCGAACTTGAAACCTCAGTTTTAAAGATAAAATCTGTAATCGACTCTTTTGTCTTTACCGTGTTTGTAAATATATGCAGCCTTTCCCTTTGAGATAACAATTATACAGACAGTCCCTAAGTAGGAATGTAGGATATCCCCACACCAGTAGCCCATGGCTCTTGGTAATCTTTGTTATTCCCCAAACAAAACAAACACTATTTGAATATGCTAACACATTATGCTAATAGTTCTCTCGTAGCCAATATTTACACTTATTCAATAAAAATAGTACCAGCAAATACTCCATACACAAAGGGGTCAAAGAATTATTTCGCTTTAGAGATGCTTACACGGTCAGTGAGGCGATAAGGTCATAGTTGATTATGTTGAATCCAGCATTATACTTGGTGAAGTTTCCTGTTGCAGAATCAAATAAAACATCAGCCCCAAGAGCAAAGACATTATTTCCAACCACACCAGAGAGATTGATAAGGGGGTTAGCGGTCAGCCCAATGCTCCCGCTAATCCCTGCATAGTCGTGCAAGTATTGCAATTCAACCTGCAAAAAACAGGGAGGGGGGGGGAAAGAGGAGGAGAAACGTGAACTTTACAAATACAGGACATTAATTGATACATATAAACAATACAAAAAGCAGCCTTAAAATAGTACACAGGAGGCTTACTACTATGGAATTCAAATGCTGGATAGCAAAAACAAATACAGTTCTGATCTACCTTCCCGGATCTCTGATCAGGTACTACGAAGCTGAATATTGTTCTCAAACCAGGAGTGGCGAGTTCATCAACAGTAACTGTCGTCAAAAGCTAAGATACACAACGAAGCAAACAAGAACATTAGGTCAAAAATTAAATGAGTCTTAAAGCCCATAAACTTAGATAGCACGGCCTCGCCAGTTGTACAAAAAAGCTGTACACGATGTTTGCCATGCAAATTGCTAAGGTTGAAGACTATCAAGATGCAAGAATAATTGAGGTCAAAAGTATAACTGACATTTGCATCTGAATTTGCTTTGATGTCGACAGCAATATTCTTATTCCTTAGCTGAGAATGGATCTCGCCCAAAATAAGATCATTTTGCTTTGTGCCTGATGCAGTAATAGCCTGCAATGCACAATAGAGAATGAACTGAGAATTGTACAAGAAAACTAACATACAACACAGGATGACACAAAAACAGAACCCCATTCATGATTTGGCAGTTTGAGGTTTGCAAAGAAAGCAAATACATTTCTGTCACTAATTTGACATAAGGTCCTCATTCAATCTCGGAAATGTTCGGAAATAACGGTTGAGGAGATTAAATCATAAAGTCGAGGAAAAGGATGGAAGTAGAAACTATCTTTCAGCAACTACATTCCAGTAAAACACTCACCAGCAAGTCGCTAATTCTAAAGAGCATGCATAAATGATTAAATAGAGCAACATCACACTCGAAGAATGTGATGAGAAAAGTCGGCATGCCATCCGTAAATATTCAGAGCAGAAACCTGTGAAGCAATCAATCTTAATTTCTGTCTATAATTTTCCTCAGAACATGTCCATTTACGGTGAACTCAAAAGTCCTATAAACCCCATGATGAGATCAAATGCATGAATGCAAGAATAGTAACATAAAAATGATCTGTTATACCATGCATGTCACATTTTCTTCAATGGATTTACTCATCAAGAACTAAAGCATTAAAAAACACACACACACAAAAAAAAACACAAACTAGTTTATCAACTTAATCACCACCTGATACAAATTGGCGCAGAACAAGCAGTGCGACATAGAGACAGAGCTTCAAAACAAGCTCCAAATAAATTAAACTCTGAAATGATACACCCAAAAAATCACAAAAATATCTCATGTTTCCTGCAACTGAATTGAAGGAATTCAAACCAAATGCAACAATACATTCACCAATTACTTAATAACATATTAATGCAAACATACGGTTTGTAAACTTATATAAGATGATACAACCACTTCATAGCATAGTATCATAGTAGCATAGCACCATAATTGCGATCCATGAACATCTATTAAATAAAAACAAATTTAGCAAACTAAATCCTAGTGGACTAAAACTCCCAAAACCTTTAAAATAAAGAAAAATAATTCAAGCAAACAAGAGAAAAATTAGCTCACAACTCCATTAGCGGTTTCGGTAGTGACAGCAAACTTCTGATCCGTAAGGTAATCCCTGTAAAGAAGATCTGAAGCCCGAACAATAATAAGAAAAAATCGACAAGGATGACCAAAAATACATCAAAAAAAAGAGGAAAAAAGGGGGGGAGAAATCAAATACCTCTTGCTTTTTTTCCGATGTCGGAGTAGAGTCCCGGACCCATTCTCTCTTCGTCCTCGATCGATACTTAGTGGAAACACGTACAGTGAGAGCTTATATGTAGAACAAGCTATTCCTGGGGGGTTGATTCTTTATACGAGGAAATGAACTTTGTTTAAATTTTCCATTTTTTTTCTAGATGGGAAACTGTTGGAGCGTTCTAGACCCGTTCGATAAGGACGATTTTGATACGATGAACGGTTGGGATCGTCGCAGCGTTTTTTATTTAAATCCTCTCTTTATGTTGAAAGCGGTGGAGCACCGGAGCGCTTCTGGTCGAAGCGCGATGATTTGGACGGTTCTGATTTAAAGTTCCAAATGCCTCACGACGGTGGGAGTGGGCAAGTTGGGGCGCGCGTCCGAGGACACGTGGCGTGCGACGGGAAGTTTCTCGCATGGCGCCTCGAAGAGTGAAGGATCGTGGGCCGTGTGGGCTAGCGAGGCCCACATATAGGCTTATTTGTCTTACATCCGCCATTTAGGGGGAGCAAAACCGAACCGGGTTATATGGCCTTGGGCCCCCATTACGGTTGAACCGAACCGGGTTACATTTTGGTTACTCGGGGTCCTCGGGCTCGAGACCACGGTTCACGCAAACATTTTTATTCCGGAGGTGTGGATCGAGAAGCACCGTGAATTGGTGAAACCTGTGTACTTCGTCTTCTTCCTCGCCGCTTCCTCCGAGGAATCGATCGCCCTAGCGAGAGAGCTCGTCAATGGCGGATTACCACTTCGTGTACAAGGACGTGGAGGGCGCGAGCACGCAGTGGGACGATATCCAGCGCCGCCTCGGCAACCTGCCCCCCAAACCCGCGCCCTTCAAGCCCCCTCCCTTCGTCCCCGCTGACGATCCCGATCTCCGCCCCAAATCCAAGGATTGGATCGACGAGCGCTCCCCCGAGGAGCTCGAGGACCTCGAGGACGACCTCGACGACGATCGCTTCCTCCAAGAGTACAGGTTCCGAGTTCGCACAACCCCTACCCTCGCCTGTTTGATTTGTTTGCTGTTTGGTTTCCATCTAATTGGGATTATGGTTTCGTTATTTGGTGCTGAAGGAAGAAGAGGCTCGCGGAGTTGCGGGAGACGGCGAGGGTGGCGCGGTTCGGATCGGTGGTGCCGATCTCCGGATCGGATTTCGTGCGGGAGGTGTCGCAGGCGCCGCCCGATGTATGGGTCGTCGTGTTTCTCTACAAGGATGGGTAATTTGCCGAGATCTCGCTCCCCTTTTCTTTTTTCAGAATTCGACCAATTTTATATTCTCTTAGATGAGTTACACCCTTCTGTTTTTTGGAGAACCTAGATCCGCTGATAAGCAATTGTTCTTTGAACCTGGAATTGACTATTTGATGCTCGTGATATTGATCAAACTGTTACAAATGATTAAATTGTGAAACTGCTTGGATTGAAATTTGGCTCAATAAACACTTGCTCCGCTGTGTCATTTGGTAAGCTAATGGATCTTGACTATAGCATTAGTTGCGGGTATAGGTTTTAGCTGGAAATAGAAATAAATAGGTTTGTGCCAAAATTATTTTACCAGTCTCACATTCTCTTTGTTTGTGTATAGGAAATAATGCTGCTGCCACAAAAATGTTACTTGCATGTTGGGATTGAGACTTTGTAATGGAATTTAGTTATAGTTCATTTAAGTAAGACCCTTGATACCCTTACTCTTTGTAAAATTCTTCACAAGCTGTTGGTGATCAAACGTCAGTTTGAATCAAAATCGAATAAAACATCTCTAACTCTACTCGTTCAAAAAACAAGCAATGTTTATACTTAGCTCAGCTTGCTTGGTTCAGCCTATTTATAGTTTACTTCAGATATGACATTAATTATGTTATTCTTTTCTTCCAGCCTAGCATCTCATGCTCTGAAAAAACTGTTGAAAACAGTCCAATTCCAATTAATAACTATAAAATGGTTTTACTTGAATGCATCCCGTTGGGAGTTTCTTCTTTCTGTATTCTTTCCATTTTGATCTTCTTTTATGGCAAGTAATTCGTTTGCACAATTTCTTTTGCGAACTAAGCTTTTTAATTTTTATGCCTTCCTATTCTTGAAATCCCTAATGTGTAGCAGTCAGCACGTTTTGTTATTGTTTGTAGTAGCATGGCTTTTGAATTTTGCCTACATAGTAGAGTATATATGTTGCTGTGGTTATATAATAAGATGATAAACCTCCAATCTTTGTCATTTCTGGATAGCAATATTTGACCAATTCGTATTATATGTATTGAACTTATCATGCTCATATGATTTTTATTTGTCCTCAATCAGGTCTTAGTATACTTATTACATTTGCGATCAAGTTTATATAATTATAAGTATGACTTGGTAGTTTCTTATTGCTTTTATGATTTGATGACAGAATACCAGAATGTGGGCTACTTCTACGTTGCCTGGAAGAACTGGCTACCAGATATCCAGAAACCAAATTTGTTAAAATAATCTCTACTGACTGCATTCCAAACTATCCGGACCGTAACCTGCCAACTATATTGGTTTACAATAATGGTGCTGTAAAAGGAACATTTGTGGGGTTGCATCAGTTTGGTGCAAGGAGATGCACACCTGAATGTAAGTTCCATTACCAAGAGCATTATTTGGATTCATTGCTAATTAGTTTTCCTTGATATTATAGAGGCTACTCCATTTTCGTGCATCGTATATACACACATGTTGAATGTTATTGTTGGCTGTGGTTTGTCTTGCAAGAATGAGTTATTTTATTTTATTTTATTTTATTTTAAAAAAACATGTTGGATTTTGTGTCTCATCTTCCTTCATGGCTGTTTCTAAGCCTTCTTAGATAAAAAGGTGTATAATGGAGAAAAAAGCCAATTTCTAGCTGATAAAACCACCAACCTTACCACATCTTCTGGGAATTTTCTTGAATATAATATTGACTGCCATCTGAGGTGAATTTATTATCTTCTAGGGTGTTTTTGTGTGTGGCTTTATAAGTAAGACATTTCTGCTTGCTGTTGGGAGTAGGGGATATATTTATCGCATGGTAGTAACAAAAATGTCTCTTAACGAGTTCAATAGAAGCTAAAGTTGGTTCTCTGTACAAACATAGGATTAGGACATCCAATCAATGTCTTTGGTTCTTTGTCAAGGAAGAATGTGTTAACACCTAACTTGTCCTTCAATATGCGCTTTCATCGAGGAATGCCTTTGGTTATTTATATTGAATAAATATGCGTCATGGATTAATGCTGGGGAATTTGCTATATGAATGACTGCAAAGACACCGCAAGTAACTGATCCATTTCCAAGATACAACATTCTTTGTTTGTTTACAATCTAGGACTCGTTAACAAATGGGAATATTTAAACTCTGCCTGTTAAGATAGTAAAACATGTGCAATTTTATCATTAAAGAGTTGCCACGCAAGAGTTGCTTTTGTTAGTAATTAATGTACTAAACCTTAAGGTAGGAGTTTGTTGAGAGAGTCTTATTGGCAACGAAAGAGGAAACAGCTCCCGTACTATGGAGTTATTTGAGGAGAAACAAATGATGAGGATTATAATTTGTCGGTAATTACTAATATCGTGTTCCTTTCAGCTGTCGCTTTAGCTCTTTGCCGGTCGGATCCTGTGCTTAATGATGGCCAAAGTGGGAATGATTCGTCAAGGGAGACCGTTATTGAAGGTGTTCGTAAGAAGTTCATCGAGAAAGTTGTGACGCAGCATGAAGAGGAGGATGAATACTCCAGTGACGATTAGATCGTGTCCTTGTGTTCCTCTTTGTGTTATTTATTCATGAAAAAGCCATATATCACGTTGGTGGGGAATGTTCTTGTATGTTTTCTGAAGATTTTATACTCTCTCTTTTTTTTTTCTTTTTTTTTGGTTGTATTTCCAGCCTTGTGACTAGAAGCTTGTTTCCAGCGGAAACGATATGAGCGGATCTTACATTTTGGGGGCGCGTAAAGTACAGAAAAAAGTGGCTAAATTTAACACTATTTGTAGTTTGGCCCCTGCGGGGCAAAAAAGTATTTTTGACGTGCCAAGTATTTAGACAGTTAATTAGCACTCGTGCCAAATTTCGTGCATCTGCATGACTGCTGTTTCTAGTATTTCTGTTCCGTAGAGATATTAAATTCAATTTGTTCTTATCATGAGGTTGGGATTTTGCATCTTGTACTGTTGTTATTGCTGGCGTTCTATATAATATAGGACATATTTTACATCTTGTACTGTTGTTATTGCTGGCGCTCTGTATATATACAGGTCATTGAAATAGAGCTGGATCTTCTCACCATCGAGAGAGTTCTCCCCGTAATTTGTTGTCTCTTCGTGTAAACTTTAGTCTCTCATGCTTCTCGGATAAGAACAACCACCTATAACGTAAATAAAATCCAAAGGGAAAAATAAAAGAGTTTAATGCAAGCGATAGCAACCCAAATGGATCTCAACTACAACACGTGGTTCTCTCATTCGCCTAAAGCTTAGCTCAGGTCAAATGGAATCCTCATTCTTAATGTGCAAAACATCATGCTCCGTTGCAGAATTTGAAAGCGATTCTTCAGCTTTGCTTGACTCGTTAAAATATTATTAGCCAGTCAAAGAAACTTTAAGGCCACCCCGCAGATAAAACCCAGTGGACCATTTGAACACGTGGCCGATAATACCACAAATTAAAAACCACGTGGACTGTTGCATTTGTGGTGCTTAATAAATCACATGCCACCCAAAAAAGGAGTTCAAAAAAAAAAGAAAAGAAAAAAGAAAAAAGAAAACTGCATTTGCCATAATCACGCCTTTATTGGGTCGCAGTTGCCCTGTGTGCTATATATGTGGCTTGAATCGAGTACTGAAATTTTTTCAGTAGCACCGACGGTTTCTAGAGCAAGTGGCAAAGGGTTTGGTGGGTCAGTACCCGAGACCCAAGTTCGAATACTAAGTTGATTCACATTTCCAGCTAAGTTTATTTCTAAATGGAATAAACGAAGCGGATAGCGTGCTATCTATTTCTCAAAAAAAAAAAAAAAAAAAAAGAAGAAATTTTTTCAGTAGCTACTTGAGTAAAATGGAAAGATATTTTTTTTGAGAAAAATGGAAAGATATAATACTACTACTACTACTACCAATTAATTGTCTCACCAACACAGTTGAGAGATAATGTCACATAATACACACCAAAATGTAACCCAAAGTGACCTTTGTTGATCACGACAAAGGGTAGATCTAGTTGTCAGATTGATCTAAACAGTCACAAAAATGTCCTCCACTAGGCAGCAAAATGTAAGAAAATTTTAATGCGAAGAAAAAAAATGCTTGAGAACAGTTTTCACCACAGGACCATCAAATTTACCGATCATCTTACTTTCGAATAATACTCTTAAATTCTATTTTAGAGTTAACAAGGCTCAAGATTAGTTCATCACATTCGCGTGTAACTCTTCCTTTTCTTTGTTTCTTTTTCTCTTTTTCTCTTTTTCTCTTTTTAAGGTTAGAGTCGGAATTTAAGAGCTCGTAGTTCACACCACAAAACCTCTTTAATCAGGGACTTTAATCCTGACCCTCACTAGTGCACCACCATAAGCGCATCTTTAATCGAAACTTGTTAATCTTGGCCCTCACGCAATCCCTCTACATGCCTCACAGTTGAAACCAGTAACTTTACAAGCAACAAGGCTCTATTCGATTTTTAAATCAACTTTTGGACTTTAACATTCTCCTTCGAAAAATCAGTTAAAATTACAACAAGGAAATAAGTGGTGATTATGCAGATAATCCAAATTTTCGTTACCCCCTGCAATTGTTATCCCGTTTCTAGGAGCTACATTAGGGCAAGTGTCATCTCATATAATTGTAGACTAATAATAATTGATGTAACTAAATTGGTGATGAGGAACATGCTACATGTGACCTAGATTGGTCTTATTTGATCCCAAATATTGGCTTCTAGTTCTCCCCAATTTCTTATCTTTTTACCTTCTTTTTCTTTAGTTTAATCACAATCACATTATAAATGCATCTATGATGCACTCCTAATCATCTTTTCTTTCGGAGAAGTGAAAAAGGGACAAATTATGGATCCATAGCATGCTCGAATTTACCATTTGGCAGCTCAGATTTTAAAGATAATTTTTTTCTTTACAGTTCACTTTTAATCCGGTTGAAATCTTTATTTAATTGGCTATTTGTTGGTGAACATCGTTTACAAAGCTAAACCGCATATCCTACTCGTGTATTTTTTTTTTCTTTTTTTAAAAAAATTCTTTAGTGTTTCATATCTTTGATGCTAATTATTAAAAAAGAAATGGAGAAATTGACCTTACTAAATTTAAACCCTAATAAATTTCACTACTTAAGCTCAACTCCGTAACTTCCCTTTTTTTTATTTTCCGTATATTATCACTAGAAAATGAAATGACTAAGGGTTTGTTTGGTTATCCGTAAAAATGGCTTGTTTGGTTGTGGTAAAATGATTTTTCATGAAAACCTTTTTTACATATTTGGATGAAAACGGGGCTTTTCGTTTTCCGCCATTTTTACGCGGAAAACGAAAACTCTTTACCAAAAGGCACGGCTTATGGCAGCGGGAAAAGACGCGGTCCACGAGAAAAGCTTGTTCTCGTGGACCACGTGAGAGGACCCACCATAGACCGCTCTTTCTATGTCTGTTTATATATATGTATAATATTTTATTTTTATTATAAATTTGCTAATATATAATATTTTATTTATAATATTATTTATAAATATATAATAATTTATTTTATAGTATTTAAATATATATATAATTATATATTACATTACATATTTACTGTATAATATATTTTACATATATTTTATTAATAAATATAAATTATAATAATTATATATGTAGTATGATAATTATTTTATATTAATAATATATATAATAATTATTTTATATTAATAATATATATATATAATATGACAAAATACATATAATCATTTCCCATTTATTTTTTCTTTCTTTTTCTTTCAACCAAACAACCGTAACGGAAAGCTTTTTTTTTTTTCCTACAAACCAAACGCTAAGAGCGTAAAATTTATTTTCCTCCGAAAATTTTTTTTTTACTTAAAATTTTTTTTTCCACAGTTTTACGTCAAACCAAACAGCCCCTAAACGAACAAAATGGCAAAGTAAAAGGGCTATTTTGTCATTTCACACACTTGCTGTAGAAACAGTGTGATTATATACACATATATATATAGAGTTGGACTGGGCTACTATTAGTAGCAAAATTCTATTGTTGCTACCAGTTTTTTAGCCTTTGGATCAACTCTTTTCATTATTTCTAACCATTAGATTAAATACTATAACCCAGTGGGGACCACTCAACCCTAGGAGAACCACTCAACTCTAACCGACTAATATCATCCCGACCCTACAATTTTTCATCCAAGGGTGAAAAGCTTGATAGCAAAAAGAGCGTTTTACTATTAATAGTATTTCAGCCTAATAATATTTCAGCCTAAATTTAGGCTGAAATACTATTAATAGTAAAACGCTCTTTTTGCTATCAAGTTTTTCACCTTTGGATGAGTGGTCTCCACTGGGTTATAGTATTTAATCCAATAGTTAGAAATAATGAAAAGAGTTTATCCAAAGGCTAAAAAACTGGTAGCAACAATGGAATTTTGCTACTAATAGTAGCCCAGTCCAACTCTATATATTTATATATATAGAGCTAGGCTGGTATACTATCGGTAGCACCGAGGCCTCCGTGCTATCAAGTTGTTTTCAATGATGCCGATTCCAAATCGACGATCGGCTCCGTTAGACTTGATCTACACTATTGAAAGTATTTGGAAATTAAATTTCATAATTTTTCGGTATCATTTACCTATCAAACGAGTAGTCTAAAAATGAACGGCTGAAAATAAAAATCTCATAAAAAACGATGATAGAAGACTTGAATTTAAGATCAGAGGTACTGAACTTACTCTAAATAGTAAAAATAATTTTTCATAAAATTTTCATCTGATTTGGATTGTTTTACACCGTTAAACTTACAAATGCATCACATCTACCATTAAAATTATCAATTTTGAGACCTTTTGATCACTAGCCAAATGATGTCGAAAAATTATGAAATTTAGTTTTCAAATATTTTTAATAGTATAGATCAAGTCTAACGGAGCCNATTTAAAAATTTACAATATAAATTATATATTTTATAAATTCATATATTATATTTTATTAGAAAATACCTAGAATATTTTATATTATTTTTTACATATACATTGAACTATTTTATATATTTTTCAATTCTAGTAAATTTAAAATATAAATATGTTGTTTAAACTAAAAGTATCAAAATTTAATTCAGATTTTACTTTAAATTTAAAGTTTAATTTTGATTCACCATACAATTAATAGCATCTAAGTTTTTATTTTAGTTGTTAAAGGCTTTTTGCTATCAATATTATTCTAGTCCAACTATATATATATAACTATACAATTAATAGCACGAAGCACTTGGTGCTACTAAGTTTTTCGCCGTTAGATCTACCATTTTGATTATTTTCATCTGTTAGATCATACTATTCAACCAACCATCCATTAACCCTAGGGGGCCCAAATTATCCTAACTGCACATCTCTTAATCCAATGGCCAAAAACTTGATAGCATCAATGACTTGGTGCTATTAATAGCATAATAGCCTAGTTATATATATATATATTCGAGTTTTTAACCTTTTAATAGAGAGATGTAGGGTTGAGATGATAGTGGTAGATAGTGATAGATGGAATAGTATTTGATCTAAGGGGTATTAATAATTAAGGAATAGATCAAAGAGCTAAAAATTTAGAAGCACCAAGAAATTAATGCTTCTAAAAGTATTTTAACTCAATTTTATATATATATATATATATATATATATATATATTACAGCTCTGCCTTTGAGAGAGTCCCTTGTCTATCATACACGCCTCATAACACAGTCTCACACTCCAATTTCTCTTCTCCCCTCGGTAGTCTCCCAAACTAAAAAACCAAAATTCCCTTCAAACTCACTGGGTAATTTGTAAAACACCCCACAACCCATCTCAGTACTCAAAACCAAAGAAGCGTTTGCTTCTACTCTCCTCCTCCTCCTCCTCCTCTTCGTCCTCCTCCTCCTTCCTCTTCTGCTGAGGAAGACGAGCGAAACAGAGTGAGTGATGGGCTCACCTCCGCTTTGCGAAAGGCCCCGCGCCGCTTCCCACGGCGCGTTCGCGGTGACCACCAGCTTCTTCCGCCACAAGCTCCAGTAGAAGCCGGAAAAAAAAGGAGCTTTTCTTTTTACCAAAAAAAAAAAAGCGCTCTTTTGGGAAGCCGAGATGGTGCCCGTCGCACCCTGCAAAAACCCTGCTTAGACGAAAGGGAAACAAAAAAAAAAGGTCTTTTTTTTCGCTTGTAATCGAAGGCGGAAGCAGGGGGAGATGATGGCGAAGGAGATGATGATATACAAGGGTTCAAATACGGCGACTTTGCTCCCGCACGAAGGAGTCTCCGCCGAGGGTTTCGAGGCCTTGTTCTCTCCGGTGGGATTTTACGGTAATACTACCTAATACCCCTCTCTCACCTCCTTGTTTCTCTCCCCTGTTTTGGGTTTTACGCTTTGTTCCTTTTTTTCCCATTTATGGTTTACCACTTCACTCTAAATTGTTTTTGTTTTTGTTTTGTTTGTTTTTTTTTTTTTTTTTTTTGTAATCTGAGTTGTTGAGATGAAATTTCGAGGGTAATTTATTAAACGTTTAAGTACTACTCTGCAGCCCAAAAAAAAAAAAAAGGTGTGATTTTTGGGCATCATTCTCTGCTTCTCAGATGAAACCACAATTATTATGAAGGAATTTTTAAATGGTTGGTTTTTGATTTGTCACTTTAAGATTTTTAATTAGGAGTGGAACCAAATTGAAATTTTTTGTTCTTAAAAAAAAAAAAAGAAAAAAGAAAGCGAAAACAGGGATGTGGATTTAGAGCTTTTGAGTTTTACAAGAGATTGATTTTGCAGGATCAAGAGCTATGATAAATTTCGACGAAACCCCTCAAAGAAAAAGATTTTCCGATGAGGACTCGGACGAGTTCACTCATCTTCCGTTGAAGAAGAGGAGGCTCAGTGATGACCAAATTGAGTTTCTGGAGAGGAGCTTCGAAGTCGAAAACAGGCTCGAGCCGGAACGGAAGATCGAGCTCGCGAAGGAGCTCGGGCTCGAACCCAAACAGGTCGCGATTTGGTTTCAGAACCGTCGTGCTCGGTGGAAGATAAAGCAGCTGGAGAAGGACTACGATGCACTAAAATGTAGCTATGATTCCCTCAAGGTTAATTATGAGGGTTTATGCAAGGAGAAAGAGGATCTTCAAGCTGAGGTATATCTATCTCGCATCTTTACAATTTCTTTTTTCCCCCTCTCCCCGAGAAACACACCATCTTATATGAATGCTTTGAAACTTAGATGAAGAAGTTGCGATAATAATGTTCTCTAGAGAACATTCGTGCAGCTGTTATTAGTTTCTACACGCTATCGGAAAGAATAAGATGAGATAGTAATGTTCACAACTCAAATCTGTCGGAGTCGCGGCGAATGGCTGGCGCAACCAGATCTAATCGAATCAAATAATTTGAGAATTTTGAATCTTACCCCGCAGATGTTGATATTGAATGGGATTAGATTTCAAAAATGCTGTTGTATCCCACGGAATTCACCTTTCGCCTGTCATGATCTTATTATTCAATATCGCTCTTTTGTCTTATTCTACACAACCAAAATGGGCCAAGCAATTAAAACAGGTTTACACAATTTTGTCAAAATAATAATCGAACAATTTGTGGAAATTGCGCAATCATCACTTAGATCTTCTTTCTCTGCAGGTACTTTCACTCGCGAAAAAGCTCGGCGTCGAAAACATGTTCAGTTTATCCACGCAGTCGTTTGAATTCGAAAAAACCAACAAAATTTCCCAAAAACCAAAGAAAATTTTGGTTTCGTCGGAAGGAGGGGGATCAGATGACCAAAATCTAATGGTAAGCAAACCAGAAGATCTCATCTCTAGCAACAGTGTGGTGTTTAATAGTTGTGAGAGCCCTCAACACACTGAGAGCTCTCATTGCATGGAGAAAGGAAACTCAGTTCTATCAGATCCTACAGTAGATTCTTCCAATCTCCAAGGATACTCTTGCAAATATGAAATCCCATTTGTGGACCAGGATTTCTTGTTCTGGCCTTAGTTGGGTACTCTTAATTAATGTTTAAGAAGATGTATTAATAATCCATCCAGTTTATTGGCTTTTTTAAGAATAAGCCATTTAGTGGCTTAATGTATGAGTCCCCTTTTTGTTCAGTGTGAAATTATCGTGTGAGGAAACAATCTACTTTGTTGAATCACCTTATAAATTTGGAATATGCTATCTGTATATTTGTTATAGATACGTGTAAATTTTATACTTTTCAATAAAAGGATTTATAAGAAAATGATAAAAGAGAAAGTTTAAGAGTTTGTTCTAGCATCAACTTTTGTACAAATGTGAGAACAGGACAGTTTAGTTGGGTTAAAAATTTTTAAAAAAAAGGAAAAAAGAAAAAAACAAGGGGCTAGCCATGGAATCATGTGATTACAGTAGGAACCTGATGGTGCTAACCATGTTCTTGTCCTTTGATGTGATACTTATTACACCAATGCTTTTGTATTACTGTTTGGGATGAGATTAGATGTGAGAGTCGTGCGTTTGAATGTGGTAGTCAATTTTGGCCAAGCTTTGGAAAATGCTCCAGCGTTTGTTGCTTTGTAACTTTGAGAAAATCGAAAAGCATCTTTAAGAAGTATTACTCTTTCAATGTTGCCAAATGATAAAAGTATTAGTTAACATATATATTATACATTTTCTGTGGAATTTCTTTTGCCGCTGCAAAAGGATTTAATCCTCCATTTTCATCAACCATGATAACAAAATTAAATATAAAAAAAAGTATATAAAAAAACATTTAAAATATTTGTACGCAGTGGGATAAACGAGTGGGGTAAATCGTCCGCATCAGTCGCCACCCATTTATTCTGTGACGTGGCGGGTTTGTGAAGTGAACTTTGACTCGGGAGTCGTGACACAGGATTTTGAATTGGACTTGGACACGTGCCACCTTGTCTTAGGCGCGTCGTTTTCTTTATTGTCGTCCTCGCCCGCTCCCGCGCCGTTTACGTCGTCGGAGCCACGTGTTGCGAGTTCATTATGCAAAGAGTCTACGATGTCCGTTTACGTGTCGGACTCGCACAGTAATTTGAATCTGCCACGCAAGCACATTTTCATCCGCTACAGTCGCCTCCAACTTTTTCTCCTCGGAGTGGGGCCCGCGCGAATTAGAGAAAGCACTTTTATTACGAGTCATTTTCGTGTCTCTCTTTCTCGTGTGGGACTTGAACTCTTACGGGGCTCTTTATTTACGGCCCAATTAGGCCCAATATTGGATGGAAAGGGATTCTGGTTGGGCTGGTGATATGAATCCAACTGAGTCATTATTATTATTATTATTATTTTATTTATTTATTTTTTTTGGAGGAAAAGGTAGCACGCTATCCACTTCATTCATGGAGTAAGTGAATTAGGCTACAAGGATGAGACAACCAGGGCCTCGCGAGAAGAAAAAAAAAAAGGAACAGCTACAGATTGGATCGTCACCTCCTCTGATCCTCAACAAAGGAATACCATGTGGGCGTCCAACATAGACGGTCCATGTGAATATTCTGTTTATTTCCGTACATAAAATATATGATTTGTACGAGAGCTACATGTCTTGACTTATTCACGGTAAAACAAGAAATTGAATTATATTCCATAGTAAAATACAAGTGAATAGTTACAGCTCTTTAAATTTTTGATACATTGAAATGTTCAATGCTAGAAAACAAGAAAATCATGTGTGCTTGGATTAACACAAACATCATTATATCATGTAGATTCTTTACTATTTGATACATAATGTTGCTCTAATGCAGAAGCTCAGATGGATAATGAGCGAGAGAAGAAAATTGTAGCAATTATGGAAATTCATCAAATGAGCCTGCTCCTTTAGCGACTTTAATGAAAACATCTTCCATTGTCGCATCGGACAAACCCCAAGCTTGCACAGCAACTCTTCTCTTGAAATTCTCCACGGACGAGAAAACATCGGCGATTCTGACTTCTTGTTTAGGCAGTTCAAACTTTAGGGTCCCCGACAGATGATATATTTTGTTCGCACTGGGAGAGAGTCCATGGACTAAATTCTCTACCTCTCGCTCCGTTTCTGGAGACGTCGTCATTGTCAGCAGATAAATTCCTCCAAATCTCGCTTTCAACTGCCAAAAAGGAAACCAAAAAAAAATTTAATGGCTTCAGCTTTTTCATGTTCATATTTTTTGATGCAAGGAAATGCTAATTGCTACTGATAAAGAACCTGATAAATAATCTTTCAGTGTTCTCACATTTATGACTATACATTCCATTTCAGACACAAACAAGTACAGAAATAAGATAAAGCTTGTCAGATACAACTACACAACATTCGATGATGATTTAACTTTAGATAACGGATTCAACTTGCCTCTCAAAAAGTTTGAAAAATTTTGGGCATACCTCTGAAAAGTTAAATGAATGTGCTTTTCAAAGAACATATAATGAAACTTTCAAGCATATTTTTTTCCTTTTCAGAAAAACTCATTTGGTCTTTGTCAAAGAAAGTGAAAATATATCACCACTAACATTTCCAAAACAGAGATTAAAAACTCACTAGTATAGTTTAGAAGCTTCTATAATAGAATGTGAAATATCAAACATATATCGTTATACCTCTCTCGGGCTTCCTATGCACTGAAGCTTTCCGTCTACCATAATCGCCAACCTATCGCATAGAGCCTCAGCCTCTTCCATCGAATGAGCTGCAATATAGACAATTAGGACAAGTGAGCTATTAATTTGTTCACAGCTTCCTACTCAAAAGAGCTTTACGGTCCAAAAGCCAAAGAAAGTGGTGACAGGAGCATTGCAGCGGCTGCACAAACACCGAACTTAGTGAATGCATCGGCGATTGAGTTTAGAGTGTTACTAGTAAGAATAATTGCTTTGTCTTGCTTTGCATGCTTCACAACATTCCACAAGCTGTTTCTTGAAGCAGGATCTAACCCTGTACTTGGCTCATCCATGTACACAACCTGTTGCAACAATTCACAGTTAATACAGTGCAACTGAACACCAAATAGTGGAAAGGGATTGAATAATGATCTTGTAGAATAGTATACTTTAGGATTTCCAATTAGAGATATGGCAACACTAAGTCTCCTTTTCATGCCGCCACTGTATTTCTTAACTTGCTTATCAGCAGCACCGCCATGTAATAGATTTACACTTCTTAATGATTCTTCAACAGCCTGAAAAATTGACATCAAATGAGAACAAAAACATCATTACCAATTTATGGCAATGTTATTTTTTTATTTCACAAAAAGTGAAGAAAATTAGGGAATATCACTATAGGAGATTAGAATTATTTTTATTTTTTGACAGACTTACAAGTGTTAAAGTGGAACCTTTGAGATTCTTTAATCGGCCATAAAATATAAGGTGTTCTCTACCTGTCAGCATTTCCCATAGCATGCTGCATTTGATTAAGGAGCAAATAAAAAATTAGATGATATCTTTCGTTCGCTATTGAACTTTGAAAATGGAATGGGAAAGGAAACAATACTCATTCTGTGGGCAAACACCCATGTTGTTGTATATATTGTCCATGTCATTCAGTATGTTGCATCCGCGGACTAATGCATTTCCTGACGTTGGTGTTGTAAGCCCAATCATCTGCAAGAAGTGTACAGCTGTTTAAGACAGCAAATAGAAGCAGCAAATAGAAGCAGTGGAATACATCTAGATAGATGAGCAAATAGGTTATAAGTTCTTTTTTTTTTAGAGAGAGAGAAAGGTAGCACGCTACCCACTTCATTCATTGAAATGATGAACTAGGCTACATGAGTGAGGCAACAACGGCCTCAAGAGGGGGTGAAAAAAAAAACAAACAAAAACACTACATCAGAGCCTCCGAATAGCTGGGAGTAACAATTCGCAAAGCACTACATCGAGTAGCAAATCGAATATGGTTGAAATAAGCAAAAAAAACCTGTGCGATTTTTTTGTATAAAAAGTTGAATATATAAGAACAAACCATGTTAATAAAAGAGGTTTTTCCAGCACCATTAGGGCCAAGCAGACCGAAGCACTCCCCATTGGGTAAAGCAAGTGATAAACCTCGAACTGCAAACTTATTAGGGTTTCCGTCCTTTCCCGGATACACCTTCTTAAGGTCATTACAGATGATGGAATACCCTGTATTAGGTTCTACTAGAAGTTGTTCAACCATCTCCCTCTGAAACAGTATCACAAAAAATCATAAGAGATAATAGTGCGTAATTTGGAAGGAAATAAGCACTTATCACTGTGAGTTTAGCATAAGGAAGCCATATAAAAGACCAAAAGATTATTAGATAGTATAACATGGCCATTTTATATATCATTGCAATTTTGACTAAATATATACTTGCATGGACTATGAAAGGACTATAAAAGTCCAGATAGAAGCTGAAGTGCAAAGATTTGTCAACAAGTGGCGTGAAAGGCATTGCAGCTAATAAGAAAGAATTTAGCTTGAATTTCCCAAGATTAAAAAAAAAAAGACGAAAAAAAAGAAAGAAAAGTGGACCGAAGTTACAAGTCCAAGAAAAGAAGTGGATTATCTTTTCAAAAATCCCATAAAATTCTCAGGCACGCAACATTGATTCAATTACGTAAAACAGCTCAAGGGTTGCAACATCAATAACTTACTTCCTTGTGTACATCTTCCTTTTCCATGTCAAGAAAAAATCTATTTGAATCCTGTTCATGAAGACTTGGCCTCCTACGTAAATTTGGAGTCTTCCTCAAAAAGGATCTAAAAAAACATAGATGACTCATTCTGCTGCCTTGTAAGAGAGCATAATCCAAATAATATGCAACAGGGAGCAGAATCAGCCATTCCACGATGATGATAATAAGGGCATCTTTCATTCCGTTCACACTGTTATTCAAATCTCTCCAATGCATACCGGACGTACCCACTTGACTTGCATTGAAAGAATATTGGCTAAACTCATATAGCCCTCGAAACAAAGAGAACGCCGGTATGATCTCTAGAACAGTAATCCAATGTCCTAAAACAGCAAAAGAAGCAAAGAGGTAACATAACAATCAGAACAGGAGAAGGATATCAAATAATTTTTTACATGCACTTATGAGGGGTATATGAAAATTAAGGTTTTATAAGTGTATATATACATATAAATGGATAACTTTGTAGAGACACGTACGTGAAAGCCCTTAAAAACATATAAGCATGGGGCTTAAAATAATCAACCTGAATAGACTGATTCAACTTACTTGGGAAGGATGAATCCTCAATGAAAGACCGAAGAAGATACGCTGCCATCAACCCAGAACCAAATATG
The DNA here is from genome assembly GCF_001540865.1 of Ananas comosus. Lineage (NCBI taxonomy): Eukaryota > Viridiplantae > Streptophyta > Magnoliopsida > Poales > Bromeliaceae > Ananas > Ananas comosus. The sequence continues at coordinate 749,945 of NC_033625.1, read as the reverse complement.
TATAGGTAGCCAATTACTACAATCAAGAAGATTAACAGAGGAAATACTATGTAACTCAAGTCACAAATAAGATCATAAATCTTTTGTAGATAAGAAATTCAGAAAATTGTTGGACCTTGAGCAGTCTTCACATTGGAAAAGAATGTTGCCGCTAGAAAAGCGAGTACAATTTGTAAGTTAATGAAGCTGAAAAAGAATACAAACTGTATGCTGTAGTCATTCAGGCTGAAGAACTTTAGCCCTGCACCCAAAAAAAGGAAAAAAAAAATTTAAAAAAAAATTATATGAATGCCTGATTTGGAACAGCAATTTTACAAGCCATTTGTAAGAAATTCTCTTACCTATTAGAGATCCAAAAATCACAAAAAGTAACATATATATGGAGGAGAGGAGAAGGAAATACAAGTAGTATATAACCCAATAAGGGCCATCCCTTAGCCCGTGCATTTTCATCATTATTCTTAGTTTGTGTTGCTTCTCGTAGACTAGATACGTCAACATGACCTGCATCAGAAAAAGTAAGCAATACATACTCCAAATGAAAAATAAACAACTGATGGTACTAGAGGTGTAAATAGTTGAAGGATTTACATAGAGTTTATAATTCATGACCACATTTAAAAAAAAAAAAAAAAAGTTTACAGTTGATGGTATCTATTCATGGTTAACTGATGTAAATAATAGTTGGAATTATATAAGACGTTCAATTTCCTTAAGAAATAGCATTCATGTTTCCTTATCGTACATTAAAATAATTAGCAACCACAGGAAACCTCATTTGACATATTTGCCTTATGTAATAACCAATTTTATGTCGAAATCATGTATTATAGAAACATGAGGACCAAAAAATTCAGGATAAGGATCTTACTGGAAACAGTAGCTCTATAACCCACAGAAAGAAGAGAGGACCAGCAAGAGATGAAAAATCGAATGTTAAGCGAGTTGCAGGTTTAGGCATTTCTTCAGTGAACTCAAGTTGTATCTTCACTCCTTTCCCTCGTAAGAACTCAAGGAAGGCATTTGAGACCTACATAAGCTTGCAAACAAGAAGTTCATTAGAGGTGAAAGATAGCCTTTACACTACTTTAAAATTATAAAAACTACACCAGAAATCACAAAGCAAAGTGAAAACGATTCCTACTTCACTGAAAAAAATAGAAATATTTATGTCCTCCAAAGCCTCATTGACCTTCATGTTATAAGATTAACTGCATTTGTCAAATGCTTAGTTGGGCAAACCTCTCGGATTATTTTCCCTTCAAGTGGAAAAGTTTATATAAAGATGTAGACAATTTCTCATCCGGTTTCATAAAACAAGATGACCATTAAATATTCAATTGTATTAAGAGTACGTCTAAGTGAGTGTATAAAGGGTACATAACAATGTTACAGAATTCTTCTGAGAAATCACAAAGTATCTTTGTAGTGTTCAGGACTTCATAATTGCTCGCATCGGTTTGTAAAGTAGGCCTATTTTAACTAATAATTTGTTAGAAAAATTAGCAACCAATGAGAGGGGAAAAAAGAAAGAAATACATGCAATAAATCCGTCGAATTCAAATGAAATCAAAGCATAGCACAATCTGAACATTGGTGCCAGAGTATTCAAGATACTCTTGTTCCTTAATATCAAGAATAATTTAAACCAAAGAGAAAACGAGTAGAAAAGGAAAGAGAACTAGAAATTAAGCAGGCCATTGACACCCACAATATTCAACGAGCGCGAAACACGCAAAAGTGCAGGCGGGCTACCAACAGTGGCATTTTTGTAGGTTGAATTATACCAAACAATCACATTAAAATTCGTCAAATTGGAGTTTAGGAAATCATAAGCTGCAACACGAAGAAAAATAACAGGATTAGTCCTTCATGCATAAAAAACAAAAAAATGAAAAGCAAGAGTGAGAGAATTATTTTGATTATAGGACCAGCTAAACAAACCTGCTGTAAATTCATTAATCATTCTTTCTGTGTTCCCTTGTCGGTAACCCTTGAACAACTCATCATTTATCTCGAAGGAACTGTTTCGCCACAAAGGCAATCCTTGAACACATTTTAGCTCTGATCCAAACATCGATAAAACATGTTTTAGGGCAAAATATACGATGCAACCGACCTCATTAGAGAACTTGCGACAAAAAAACCACAGAAGTAATATTTTTGTATTTATCAACTCCATCTTTTATATTTATATAGAGAGATAAATTATCATTTCCTGCCTGAATACAAAGGAAAATTAATGGCCTTTTTCCTGACGAATGAGAAATTTGATACCTTGCATAAGTGTGACTGAAGAAGCGCTAACAGGGACCGTAAGCGAAATATTTTGTCGACACTGTGGTTGAACAAAGTATACGGGTCTACCTGAGAAAAACGCAGGTTCAACAAACTCTGTATATCTGGTCGGTGTATCTGTGCCCTGAGCAATTTGGAGTCGAAAGGAAGGGTCAGTCCCAGTTAACAACTCTGACAATTATAAAGATAATTCAGGAAAAGCACATATCAACTTAATTCAACTTACTGCGATTAAATCCGATAGAGTGCTCAGATAATCAGAGAGATTTGAAAGTGGCGAGCTTGCGAACAAGTTCGACGCCAAACCTGCCATATTAGAAGTCCAGTGTCACGACATTAGACCGAAAAATTCACGCATATTTACAGTTGTTAATACATAAACCGTAGTAGAAATCAACATACTGCCCGACAGCGATTCATTTTTCCCCGTGAAGAGTATGCTAGCCGGACAAGACCGTGCCTCTCTGCACGACTCATTCGGCAAGTCCCTAGGATCACCGGAAGCAGCCCGAGCAGCGCGATATTCGGGTCGAGGCACTTGCAGCAGGGCGGGCCACTCCGGGGGACTCGGTATCGCACAACTGTCGGCTTGATCCGGCGTAGAGTACTGAATTCCGCACACATTTTGGCAAGAGCCGTCGCCGTTCGCATCGACACATTTGCAGCCGCATCTGTACTTGGGCTTGTTCAATTGTTTGTTGATGGTTGTTTGCAGTACAGCTAGTAGAACACAGAGGTAGATTGGAAACACCACTAGCCGGAGAGTTGATTTCCGATTCCGTTTCTGCAGATCCAGGAGACGTTGTTGTTCATGTTATTTCAATATTTAATCCGCTGAACTTGAAGTCTCCCAACCTAATTCTAAGATCTCACTCAATTGGTCGTAACCGTTTAATAATAATTTTTTAAAAAAGAAAAGCATATATCATAGATTAAGACCCAGATCAGAACCCTAAAAAAAAAACAAAAGAAAAAAAATGAAGAGCTCGAATAAATCACCTGGAAAATGAGGTTTTTCCGCATGAGAGCATTGGTTTGAGCGAGGAAACTCGGAGGCACCAAAGCGGAGGAATCCATTAACGGCTTCTTTTTTTTTTCTTTTTTTTTTCTTTTTTGGCCTTTTCCTTTGTTGGTTTCGTTACATCGAAGACTTGGAGCAGGCGAAAAGCATCCGTTAGGATGTAAGAGGAGGGGAATAGAAGGAAGAATTTTCTTTTTCTCTTTTTAAAGAAAAAGGGAAGTTGGAGATAACGATGAATATTCTCTTCCCGCCATGTGCGTTGACTTTGACTGTGGGGGTGTTGCTCTCTAGGGAGAAGCTTAAGCTACGAGCTTACTCGTGAGGCTTTTTTTTTGCATTTATCCCCCGGCAAATTCTTATTTTAAAAATATTTTTATCAAAATTTAATTTGTAAAAATGATCCTAAATCTGCCACGCAGGTAGCACGTCAGCACCACGCGGGCGGGACTGAGAGCGGTAGTTAAGTTAAACACTGTGAACCATTCACCGTATCTAAATACGGTGAAAGATTCACTGTGTTTGGTATGTATTTTTTGTATATTGAAAAGAGAAATAGAAAATTTGTATTTTTTTTTTCTCTTTTTCAAAAATCCGAACCCAAATCCGAAAATCAAATTAAAATTCAAACCCGGATCCGAACCCGACGGATTTTAAAAATTCATATCCATATCCATATCTGACCAAAAACTCGAAATCCGAACCTGAACCCAGCGAATTTTAAAAATCTATACCGTTGGATGAAAATCTAAGAAATAAAAATTATTAAATATTTTATATATTGTATAAATAAAAAAAATAAATTATGTATATATATATATATATAATTTATTCGGGTTTGGATTTGGATAATATTTCGAATATCCATACCTATTAACATCCCTACTCCCTATTCCTCCTTTCAATAAAAATACGTACTAAACGCGGTAAATTATTCACCGTGTTTGAACACGGTGAATCATTCACCGTGTTCAACTTAACACACGGGCCCCCGCCTTGCCCGCGTGCCGCTAACATAGCGCCTGCGTAGCAGGCTTAAGGGTCATTTTTGTAAATTAAATTTTAACAGGACTAATTTTAAAATAAAAATTTGCCAGACGGCTAAATACAAAAAAAAAAAAAGCCCTCTGAACAATTATTACACGGTAGTATGGTACATCCAAAAAGTTAAAAAGCCAAAATAAAAAAAAATGTAAACGATCGTATGGTTCAAGTCAAATGTGTAGCCTTAATTTTTACCAAGTAGCATTATTATAGTTATGGATATTACGTAATCATTAAAAACTTGGAAGCTTATCCATCTGTTTTCTTAATAAATGTTTGAGTTTAGGGATTGTTTGGTTCTACATAAAATAGAAAAAAAATTTTGATTGAAAGAAAGTTTTACATTATTTGGTGTTTAATTTATAGAAAAAAAAAGTAATTTTTCATGACGATTGTTTGATTGAAAAAAAAATAATAATAAAAAATTATTTAATGTATTTTTTATTATATATATTATTAATATATAATAATTAATATATTATATAATTATTATTATAATTTCTGTATATAAATTAAATATATTTAAAATTATAATAAACATAGTACATAATATATAAAAGTTATATATTTAAAAATATTAATAAAATTATAAATAAATTATTATATAATAATATCTCTATATAAAAATAAAATACTATATATAAGAAATAAACATATATTTATAAATAAAATTATATATATATATATATGAGCTAGGCTGGTATACTATCGGTAACATGGAGGCCTCCGTGCTACCAAGTTGTTTTCAATAATGCGGATTCTAAATCGACAATCGACTCCGTTAGACTTGATCTACACTATTGAAAGTATTTAGAAACTAAATTTCATAATTTTGCCTATCATCGCAGTGATCACAAGATCTCAAACTTGTAATTTATGGAGGATATGAATTGTGACATTTACGGTTCTAAAACAACCAAATTTATAAATTATGAAATTGTTTTCACTATTTAAAATAAAATCTCAATCTCTAATCCTTAAATCAATACTCTATCATAATTTTATAATTTTAATTCAACTTATTTTAAGAACACTCTGCCGAAAATATGAATTAGTTCAAATACTTCATATGTAATCAAGTCAACGAACCATCGTTACCGATGGAAGCCGCATCATTGAAAACAATTTCGTATCACGAGACTCCGTGCTACCGATAATATAACGCCACCTAACTCTATATATATAAATATATTCCAAAGCTACGCTAGTCTTGAAAAGCACAATCACGTGTCTTGAATTCACGACATAGATTTACTCCACGATAATTATCTAACCATATAGATTAACTAATCAACCAACACCCACCAATCTAGGGGCCCACACATCATGCCAACGCAATCTCTTAATCCAAGCATAAAACTTCCCAACATCAAACTTAATACTTATAAAAGTATAAGACCAATTCTTATATATACAAACATATACATAGCACTAAGCCTCGAAGCACGGACCTTCTGGCTTCCACCCGCTCTTTCGGAGTGCACTCGAACTCGTCGATCGGCCTCCGTAAACTGCTGACTAAAGTATTGGGTACATAGAAAAAATTATGCGATTTTCGATATTATTTGCCTAGTGAACAAAGGGGCTCAAAATCAACGGCTGAAAATAAAAATCTTACAAAATATAATAATATGACATTAAAATTTTAAATCAAAGATATTAATCTTGTTTTATATAGTATAAAGAATTTTCTATCAAAATTTCACGTGATTTGGATATTTCTACACCGTTAAACTTGCAAACGGCTCACTACGGCCATTGAAATTTGTTGATTTTGAGCTCATTCGATCACTAGGCAAAGGATATCGAAAAATAATAAAATTTATTTTTTAGGTACTCCAAATACTCTAGATCAAGTTTAACGGAACCGATCGACGATTCGAAAGTCGCAACATCGAAAACGAAGTGGAAGCACGGAAGGCTCCGTGCTTCCGATAGCATAGTAGCCTCACTCCATACATATATGTATATATATATATATATATAAAATGAGAGGAATGTCCGCTCTCATGCGGTCCACGAGGAAGTGGCCTCGTGGACCCCATGAAAGCAACCCCCGTGATTTTTGTGGGCTCCGCAGATCCGCGTTTTCGCTTTCGACCGTTAACTCACAGAAAATAAAAGAGGAAAATTTTCCTCAAATACATAACTATTTTTTCCGAAAAAATGTTTTACGGTAAAACAAACAAGTGGATTTTTTCTCGAAAAATTTCTTTTCCATCTATTTTTACATCAAACCAAACACACTTTAATAGAATCATTGGAAGCACACACGAAAACGACAGTGGAGGACAATAATGGAAATCGGATTACGACATTTTTGGAGAAAGAGACGAGGACGACAATTGAGGTGGACAAATTATCACATTTATCTTTATAAGTTAGGAGTACTGATCTAAGTGTGTACATCTTATTAGTCCCCAGAACTATTTTTTTTAAAAAAAGGCGCCATCCTATTAGTTACTTAACAAATTGCAACACCTGGAGATAGAGCATTGGCAAGTCCAAGAGCGAGGAAATCTCTAGGAAGATGCTACTTCTTCATTAATTGATTGTTTAAACAACTAATATTGGAAATTGATACACCCTCCAATAACCCCGTCATTACTTTGACAATTTGGTACGAATATATATATTATTTACAGATTTTGTACAAAAATATACTACTTCATCACCTCGCCATTAGATTATTAGGAATTACAGCCACTATAACTTTCGATATGGAGTAGTGAACGCTTCAAGATGGAGTAGCATGCTACCTTTTCTTAAGATGGAGTAGTGAACGCATCCGCATCTTTGGCGACTTTGATGAAGACGTCCTCCAAGGTAGTATCGGCCAAACCCCATGCAAGCACGCTGAACCTCCTCTTCGCGTATTCCATCGTCCCGAACACGTCGGAGATCCTCACCTCCTGCTTCGGCAATTCGAACTTTTGCGTCCCCGCTATTCGATATACCGTGTTTACGTTTGGCGAAAGACTCCGAATGAGATTCTCAATCTCTTCCTCCTGGACCGATGTTGTCGTTATTGTCAGTACGTAAGACCCTCCGTACCTTGCCTTAAGCTGCCAACAGATCTCCCTTGTAAGTAATGAGCTCCGATTGTTACTCTACTATAGCTTTTTGACTAATTACCAACATAAGTTTACCTCCTTTGTGTTTCCAATGCATTGCAAACTACCGTCGACGAAAATTCCCACTCGGTCGCATAGTTCTTCTGCCTCTTCCATTGAATGCGCTGAAAAAAAAAGAGGAAATTCTCACTAGTGGTGTAACCTCTGATTTTCAGTTTAACATTTCTCCCTAAGCGCAAACAAACTACACCTGAATGTAAATCGTAAACCTATTGGCAAAGATTAAAAAGAAAATGTACTAGTAAGAATAATTGCTCGGTCTTGCTTTGCTTGCTTCACTGCTTTCCACAAATCTTTTTTTGATGCTGGGTCTAATCCGGTGCTAGGCTCATCCATATAAACAACCTGAAAAAAAAAATTACATTAATTTTTTGTGGTACTTGATTGACTGGTATGATTCATTTTTTCCTGAAAATAGGAACATGACACTGCATACTTGTGGGTCACCAATCAATGAAATGGCGACACTTAGACGCCGCTTCATGCCACCACTGTATTTGCCAGCTTGCTTATCAGCGATGCCGTGGTAGAATAGATTCACACTCTTCAGAGATTCTTCAACAGCCTGCAAGAAAAGTAAATGAATAAATAAACAAATAAATATAGATAAAAGAATTGTCAGAAAACAGTGAATTCATGTCATTAAGGTATAATATTTACTTCGTAATTGAAAACAGGTCTTAATTGATTATTTTGCTGACTTGTTTAATGCAATCAACTCAAACGAAGCAACATTTAATCACAATACAAGGTAACTACTCAATAAGCTACAGATAAGCTTTGTTGGAGGTGGGAGTCCCAATGGTGAATTCTTTGTCAAATCCGTATATGATTTCTCAATCTTCGGTGGTATTAAGCAGCCACTGTACAAGCATATTTCAAAAACAAGTACTAACCCATCAACCAGAGTCTTTCTTTAGATTCTTTGTCACAATAGCCTACGAAGAGGTGAATACTTAATGAAGAGAGTTTAGTTTGGACGACCCCTTCAGTTTGTAAACTCTGCAACTATGAAGAAGACTCATTAAGCATCCATTCAGATGCTGTATTTTCTCTGTGGAGGTTTGAAGGAGAGTATCAAGCTCCTTGGGCTTAATAATCACTCCTGCTTAATTGTAACTGGCAGCTGCCTTGACTCACGGAAAGAGATTAGATGCTCGATGGAAGCGAGATGAAGGAAACTCTCTGACTGCTTGCTCTGCAGCTGCTGCTACAATATCTGGAAGGAATGTAAAAGAAGAATCTTCGAGAATTTAGAGAATGGGCACAATGATGTGGTGGCGAAATCATAGCGGACGCCAAACTAATAGCCTCTACTCTGTCCTTTTATTTTATTTTATTTTATTTTATTTTGTTCTTTTCCGCCCTTGTGTACCTTCCCCTTGTTCCCTCCTTTGATCTTTAATAGTACTATTCTGGCATAACACCCTGTACCTCGTTACAATGAGCCACATGGAACTTATCTTTTTATAACAAACATTCATGACAGCTGAAGCCAAGGAAGAAAGAGAACTTTTGGAATGTAGGTTCAAATACTAGCTCCAATAAAATTCTATTCAATTAATCTGGCAGATGCTGAGCTATATGAGGATTTTTCATAACAGCAAGGAAAGCACTATTGCAGTATTTGTGGCTATCCAATATGTAATTTCAGGGTATATTTCTCATACTAATCAAGTTTTACAACAATATTTTAATTCATTTGGTATACACAATACCTCAGCCAGTGCTGCACCTTTTAGGCTTTTAAGTCGACCATAAAACAATAGATGCTCTCTGCCCGTCAGTGTCTCCCACAGCAAACTGTACAATAATATTTCAAAAAAGGGAAAAAAGAAAAACCTTAATGGTATGAGTAACATAAAATGAATTAATAATTTAAAGGGTAAACTCAATCATGCATTTATGCGATGCTAAGGAAGAGCGCTTACTCGTGCTGCGGACAAACACCAATGCTTGTGTAAATTTTGTTCATATCTACTCGTATATCCATTCCTTCAATGTATGCTGTGCCAGAGGTTGGTCGTATGAATCCAATCAGCTGTAAACAGATTAGGGACCCTTCATATCATGAGAGGAAGTAGAAATTAAATATCACACAGTATAATAAGATTTCAATCCACATTAAGAAAAGAAAAGACATAATAGGATATCAACCACATGATTCTAAGGAAATGAAGTTTTTACTGTAAATGGAACTCCAATTAAAGAAAAATATTAGATATTTAAATGGAAGAAAAGGCAAAAAAATGGGCAAAACATTGGCTTAAATGCTCCAATGACGCACTTGCTTATAATGAAAGAATATACTACATTTCAAATGAATTTGACCAAAAACTATTGAGACTGCCAATTCAGATGACTAACCATATTGATCAGAGAAGTTTTTCCAGCGCCATTAGGTCCAAGCATGCCAAAGCATTCCCCTCGGGACAGGGCAAGAGATAATCCTCGAACAGCAAATTTATCTGGGTTTCCATCCTTTCCTGGGTACACCTTCTTGAGGTCATCGCATATGATTGAATAACTAGTACTAGGTTCTCTTAGAAGTTGTTCAACCACCTCTCTCTGAAGGGGGCAAAAGGAAAAAATAAATAAATAAATAATGGATGACAGAAACACTGTTCAAATTTGATTGGGTATGTTGTACAAGGATTGTTGGAGAATTGAATTAAGCGGTAGCATGCTACCTTTTCTCAAAAAAAAAGAATTAAGGCTAGAACGTGCCCATTCTGAAAATTGGTTTTTCACATTAAAAAAAAAAAGAAAATGGGTCATGGTTTTACGTATCATCTGAAAAAAAAAAATTGACCAGATCAGAGGGCATAATGGTCAGCATACTCCCGTACAAATGTAAGGCCTAATTTGCACAAGGATACGAGAAAGTAGATCAAATGACAAAGTTACACAGCAAGAGAAAGCTTACTTCTTGGGAAACATCAGACCTCTGCATTTCTACAGAAGTTTTAAGTTCTTGTGTCTGAAAAATCGGTTTGGATGAATCTTCGAAATGTTTTTTCGAGAAACATGAAAAGAAAGACAGGGTGCCATTTCTCCGTTCATCTCCCACAGAGGTGGCGCGATTCAAATAATATACTGCCAGAAGAAGCAGAAGCCATTCCAAAAGCATTAAAAATAAGACATCTTCCATTCCATTTTCCCTGTCATTTAAGTCTTTCCACTGCATGCCTGAAAGCCCTGAAGCTGAAGTGAAGAAACTATTTCCCCTAGATGCATAGTTTAAGAGCTCATATAATCCTCGATACAAGGAAAATGCCGGGAACATTTCCATTAGCATAACCCAGATTCCTTAGACAACAAAATTAAACGAAAGTGAATAATGAATCAAGTTCAAAGATTACACTGGCCATCGAAATATCTTCTCTTGGCTTAATAGAAAGTGTTAAATGCCGTATTGTATACATGCCCCTGCAAATTTAGTAAATTGTGAATTTGTAGCTACAAAATTTGTACTGCAAAATAAATCCCCTCCAAAGATCACAATATTAAGCCCCCTTACGAACCTTTTATGTGGCGACCGGCTACAACAAGAGAGCATCACCACAAGTGATTAGGGTTTATATTTTAAAAGAAAAAATTCCAAGGATATACTATTTTCTAAACTCAAATATAACTTCCGAAGAAAAGGGCAAACTTTGAGGTTTAAAACACTATGAGAGCGCAATTGAAAATTGATGTAATTATGCAACCCACACGTCACCCACAAGATATCAACTTGTTACTACGTCAAAGGGAAAAAAAAATCAAAATATTTCAAACTTGTCCTTACTACTTGAATTACCATCTGCTGATTGCTAATTTTTCACCATTAAAAACAATATGCCCTCGAAAAGTATGTTTGGTTAAGATTTTTGAAAAGTACATTTGTTGGCTTAAAGGGGCCAACATCCTATCTTGAGGTGGGAGGCCAAGTTAGGCCGAGTCACATTCGAAATGGCAGGAGATCTTATATAAATTGGCTACATATTTCTAGTACCTCAAACTTTTGAGAATAATGGTTAGCGTCTATGATCCGACAAATGGTATTAGAGCTAGAGGTCACGGGTTCAATTTCCGCATGCGGCAAATTTGTGTATGTGCTGCTTTGAGGGAGAGGGATTATTGGCTTAGAGGGGATAGTGTGACACCCTACTTCCCAAGAAGGTCGCCGATCCTAGAACTACTCTAGGGTTAAGAGGTTTATCCATATTATATAACTTATATATATAGAGGACTATTCCAAATTCTAAGAGTGTCACAGCCAACATCCTACCCTATGTCGGGGGGCCAAATTAGGTTGAGCTACAATCAAAGTGGCGGAGTTTGAGTTGGGCCTAGCCACAATTGACACCCGTTGTCACTATGTTTGTACGTTTTAAATAACTTGGTTTGTATATTTCTAACAGTCGCAATGTTTGTACGTTTTTGAAATAAATGGTTAGTGCCAATGATCCGACAAAAATTGTTGTCTACAATAGATTCAATTTCCTGCCCCGTGACAATAGGCCCAAGAGACTAATTAGTTAAGTTGGGTTGAGCCCAATAAGCTAAGTGGAACCATCACCCACAATAGAGTTAACGGCAAGAGACCTAACAAGAGAGCTAATGTCCAGATGGTTGAGTTAGATCGAAGCCCATGAGCGCTGTGATTAAGCCCTTAAGTGCGGTGGCTGAGTCCTTCTATCAATACGTATTTTTGGGATAGTATGTTAACACTTACGATCCACAGGATTCACGTAAAACGACATGAAAGACGAATTAGAGACACTAGAAATAAAAAATAAGGAGATGTATTTAGAAGAAATTTTTTAGGGTAGAATTGTCATCTTTCATATAATAAATCAATTTCAAACAATCCATTGAAGAAGGGGGATACTTTTGCAGATTTTGAAAATTCAAAGGAATATTTTGACATTAGAAATTTTGAAGGAACAAATCCACAAATATAGAACTTTACAGGGATATGTGGGCAATTTTGGAATTTAAAATGACTAAAAAGATGTATTCAAAATATAAAATTGTCGTCTTACTTGAGGTAGAAGCATCAGTGATGACGTCTTTGAAAAAGTAAAGTCCTAGAAGTCCGGAGGCAAACACATAGATGTATCCTATTACTGCAACATACAAAATATGCACAATGTATCATTTTAAGTACTATCACCTCTGTAAAAGGGATTAGCTATAGTAATGTAAAATCTTACCTGTTGCAGCTTTTACACAAGAAAAGTTTGCTGCCACAAGAAAAGCGAATGCAATCTGCAAGTTTATGTAGAAGAAATAGAATACAAACTGTACGCTATAACTATTCAAGGCAAAGAGCGATACACCTGAAAGGAAGGGGAAAGTACTGAGTATAAGAGACTTGATTCCCAATGTATCCCTGCTTTGAAGGTTGATTTCCAACATATTTTGATTTCTTAAAAATCACCTTACCTGTTATAGAGCCGAATACCACAAGGCATAGAACATAAAGTGATGATAAAAGAAGAAAGTAGGTGTATGTTATAACTAAATATGGCCCATCACCAAGTCCATGCATTTTTATCATAACTCTTAGTTTTCTTTGCTTCTCGTAAACCAGATTGTTCAATATAACCTGAATCAGATAACCCTTTTGATTAGAAGCTGAGGAAGCAAAATAGATTTCACAAAAAGAATACCAAGAATCAAATGACAGTTTCAAGTTTCAACAAACAGTTACATTGGCATTGCAGAAATTAACCTCAATATGTACATATATTATCAATTTATGCAACAGAATTAGGCTGCATTAGATAATATATGGTTGGCATGAACTATGCTATATCATACCGGGAAAAGCAGCTCCAAGGTCCATACAAAGAATAGCTCGCCAAGAAGAGAAGCTAAATCCAGCCTTATTATTAGACTCTCTGGTTTTGGCATACCTCTGACAAAATCAAACTGCATCTTCACCCCAAAACCTTTTAGAAGCTTGAGGTATGCATTAGAGGCCTGTGATTATAGAAACAAGTTTCATGATAATAAACAAGTTTCTCGTTATCATGACCTGTAAATCTTTATCAGTGAAAATAATAACAATTCGAAACACACCTCAAAATCCAAATTATAATGTATAATTTTAACTTCAAGCTCCATTCTGGAGCAAGTTTTATTGTGTCAAACAACTCAAACTAAGTGAAAATCGTTTTACAAGTACTCAGAGAGAGAGACAGAGGTAGAAAGAGAGAACTTCACATGCACATGTTTAAAATTAGGGTAAACTTCAAATACCCCCCCGTAGTTTCACACTTTCTCACTTTAGTACCCTGTGATTTAAAGTGTATCAAATTAGCCTTTGTGGTTTCGCACTTTCTCACTTTAGTACCCTGTGGATTAAAGTGTATCAAGTTAGTACCTTGTGGTTTCACTTTTCTCTTTTTATTATCCATTTCACTATTTTTTTCGTTAAATGAGTGACAAAGTTAAAATTAAATGGTACTAAAGTGAATATTCGATAAACCTAGGTAGGGTATCTGAAGTTTTTTGTATATAATTTAACGAAATATTAACGGAGGAAAAAACATCAGTGACAAAATTAAAACTAAAGGGTACTAAAGTAAATATTCGATAAACCTAGGTAGGGTATCTGAAGTTTTTTTGTATATAATTTAACGAAATATTAACAAAGGAGCCGACAAAAAGAGAAAAATGAAACCATAGGGTACTAAAGTGAGAAAGTGCGAAACCACAGGATACTAAATTGATACACTTTAAACCACGGGATACTAAAATGAAAAAGTGCGAAACCGCAGGGGTGGTATTTGAAATTTTCCCTTTAAATTAAGTGATATGAAAACTCCTAAATAATAGAATAAAATAGTGGCAATATCAGAAATCTCACTGATAAGTGAGCTAGCTAAATGAAACATATCAAACCATGCGCATACCATGTTTACAGAGCGTGGAACACGCAGTGAAACAGGATCCTCAGCTCTATGCAGACGCGTTGAGTTGTACCATATGTTCACAGAGTAGCTTCTGTTGCTAGATTGTAAGAAGTCATATGCTGCAAACAAATGAAGTAGAAATAATAGCAATCTATCTGCAAGGAAGATCATTAGGGTAGAATAAGGAAAAGTTAAGCACTAGCTACCTGCAGCAATTTCATTTGTCTTTGTTTCTTTGTTTCCTTGGTAGTAACCCTTATATAGTTCATCATTAACCAGTGATGAACTGCTACGCCAGAGCAACAGTCCTTGCAGACATTTTAATTCTGTTCTGGGATTAAGCCAAATTAGTTGAAAGGTAAATAAAGGTAGGTAAAAGTATGACGCAACTGCGACATCAATTTCCCTGTGAGTATTTTCGCCTATGCAGATTAGAAAGGTTTAATGAAAAATGGAAACTTCTTATCCCTGGTTGATTTCCCAAGTTTCCTTTGGTCTAAAGTTTGAACTCAAAATGACGTATAATTTGAAATAGTTTTTTTCTGAGAACAATGGAGCATCTTTGAACGTAAACTAGGAAAAACATAACCAGTTGGGAAATAGTTGCTCTTTAGAAGTTGCTACTTTTGTTTGATAAACCTTACATGGAACCTTGTTGAGTACATGAGAAAAACTATGCTCCATAATATGGAGAATATTCATGCTTTACACTAATTTCATAGGAAACGATTAAGATTATTCAGATAAGTCCAAAAAATTCATTCACTGGTAAAAATGTTAAATCTTCAATCCTAGCCTTTGTACGCTTTTGAAAACTCACCTTTCGCCTCAACCTTTCAAACAGGTAATTGACACCTTGACTTTTCATAGGTGTCTCACTCACATCATTCATGTTACCTCCCATTCGTAGGATGTTTTCAAGATGGCTATCATGTAAGCTTCAGATAATAGCTACATGGGCAATGCCACTCATTTTGCTAGATTTGATGTGATGCAATTGATTTACCCACAAAAAAAATCAAGGGTGTCAATGATTTCGTAAGTAGTTCAAGCACTTAAATCCTCCCACTAGTATTAAACAACCATTTCAAGCAGTGGTGTATTTTACAGAGAAAAGAAAGAAGTTACCTTGCTCGAAAGTAACATTTCCTACCCGAAAGGGAACAGAAAAAGAGAAGTTTGGCTTGCACTTAGATTGAAGCATATATAGACGTTCACCAATAGGTGGAGCATCTGAAGGTGGTGAGTCTGTCGCCTGAAATGTTTAAAATTGGAAATGTTTGATAAATCTTCAAAGTTATGGAGAACTAGGCAGAGAAATATTAAAAGAACCAGGAACAAAACTCACCATAACGAGATCTCCTAGAGTAGAGAGGTTGTTTGGGAAATTCAAGGAGGCAACATTCATGAACATGTTGCCCGTTAAACCTGCGGAGAAATAAAGTAGGTGAATGACTCTCGCATTGAAAAGATATGCGATATCATCATAGTAGCTGAGGAGTAACATACTCTCTGCAAAAGTTTGGTTGCTGCCGGTTACAAGTATGGTAGCAGGGCATGAATTTGCCTGCTTGCATGATTCATCTGGAAGGTCTGTAAATGGTATAAAATCGGATTGCGTTGCACGAAATTGCGGTTTTGGAACTTGCAATAACGGGGGATACTTTGGAGGAATATATATCCTAGGTTTTGACAGTTCCTTATTGACATCCTTTAATTGATCGTTAACAAAATGCTGGAGGACAGATATTATCAAGCAGAGGAGAACTGGAAAAAGGACAATGCAGCAATTTGTCCTGCAATTACGTTTCTGCAGTTGAAAATGAAGGGCACTATTAGTACGTGTTTGTGTATATATACATATAATTTTCAAACTCTGTTTCCGGTTGCAATATAGCAATGTTCGAAGTCATACTGATAAAAAAGCAATGTGTTTTCAGTCTATTTATTCTATTTATGATTTATTAGCCATAATGCGTATTTATTTTCTTCTCAAAATTGCAAAACCAATCAGACATATGTGCTTTCTCCTTCCTCATTAACGTCCCAAAGTTTGCATTCAATTAAAGTTAACTTCATGTTTACAATTGAAGATTGGCCGTCTGCACTATAGGCATATGACCAAAGAAACAACCATGGTTTCCAGATATTCCTCCAATTGGGGATAAAGACAATGGAGATCGAGCTGGTTTATAAGCTATTATTGATATGTATATCAATGTACGCTTAGTTTGTGTCAAATATAAAGCTAGCTAGATTTTGTCATCGAGCATATTTCGAGATGGAACAACTGTAAGGGCATTTAATAAGGAAATGGAAAGCCTTAGCATTTAATGGTAAGACATTGGAGTAATTCAAAAATATGGAAGAAGCAAATGAGGAAGAAAAAGGGAACTGAATGTGGAAAGTTACATGAAAACTGATTAATTGGTTTAAGGAGTGATTGGTAGTTAATTTTCTTAACTGGCAAGATATTTGCATATGCAGGTTCAACCAAAAAGAACTTCATCTCAATTGCTTGCCTTGATTGGAGAGAGTGCGTAAGTCACTACGTCACCATATATTAATTAGAAAGATGCTACATACTCCTCTAAGAAAGAGAAATCTAGTGGTCACAATGGAGTTCTAGTAATGAATGCAACTCTTATATAATGCAAGTGCATAATGCATCGTATACGTGCAAAGGAGAAAGAGTAAGAGAGCATTACATATACCAATGCGCTCTACATTTATCAAAAGGCCTTATATAATTTTCTGAAAAATTCTATGCAAGTACTAGTTATTTTCCCCCTCCTTAAGAGTTAGGAGGCATTTCTTTCAACGTAAGCGGATGGCATAAAACTTAAGTTCCGGTGCAAGTCAAAAATTACATTGTTTGTTTTAACAAAAGTAGGAAGAACAATAAAATTGACTTGCCCGAAGTGATTTGCCCTTCATTTGCCCTTAAGCCGTATCACTTACGGTGAAGTATAACCGCAAAAGCTATATTTACTATTAGAAGTACCAAATACAACCGTCGATAAATTCTAACGTTCTCCACAGTGAGTCTCGGACAAACAAAGAACCAAATGAGAATAGTGTAGCCGCGACTTGTTCTATAATGCGACTTCATTTACAGCGACCCCTTATTACAACATCTTAGTTTTTTTTTTTTTCCTAATAAAAAAANAAGAAGAGGAAGAAGAAGAGAGAGAAGGAGAGGGAGAGAAATGGGGGTTTATATGGTGCTTCGAGGGGAAGCTGTGGTGGGTTACTAAAGAGAGGGAGGGAGTTTGCAGAGGGAGGAGGGGACTATAAATGGAAGGGGTAGTGGGAAATGACAGAAATGCCCTCGTTGCAACCGTTTCCGTTGGTGCGGTGCGAGCCGTGAGGCGTTTCTGGTTTGTGCAGCGAAGAGGTGGCGGGAGCCTCACTCCACCTGTCGGAATAACGGGCGCGTGAATTGGAGGGATTGGGCGCGTATCTGCGTGGTGAGTTCTCATTAAATATATTGCGCGCACTAGGTGCACCGTGCACCGGTTCTCTATAGCCAAACGTCAAATTTTTTATCGGAGAATATTAATTCTCAGGTACCTGAAATAAATTGATATAACTATCCCCACCAACACCTCCATTTTCTATATAAAATCATTCACTATTTTTCTTATTCTATATTATCTATCCAAACGTTATTTTTCTTATTCCCATAAACAATTTAATTTTTATTCAAACGCTATTTTTTTTATTCCCATACTTGTACCTATTCCTGTAACAATTAGTTATTGCTTATACCTGAACCAAACGCTACCTAAATTTACGTTACAAAGGTGTAAAATTATAGTTTAATATTTCAAAAGGTGCTTAGTGTTTAGTATTCGAGATCCTAAATTGAATCCTAATTAATTCACATTTTTAATTAAATTTATTTTTAAATAAAATAAACAAAATGAGCAGTATGTTACATATCTCTCAAAAAATATATATATTTTAAAAAGGGTTACAAAATGGTGAATTATATATTTTGAGCATTGTTGTTACTTTTGAGGATTATTTGATGTCTACATGAATAAATTTAAGAATTTATAGTTTTCAACATGCAAATATATTCTTTAGATATCGCATTAGATAAAGGAGGAATACAAGGTGTACAATCAATTTTTCACGTTCAGTTGCAGAGTGCGCAGCTACAGGGTGTAATTTGATGCTCTGGAAATTATAAAAATATATTTTGTTAATCGCAAAATGCATTTGTGAAATGTTAGCGATGAGTGGTGAGATCATTTCCACACTCTCGATCAAATGGTGAGAAATCACAACATCGGTTTCTACTACTAGTTCTAGGGCGTTATTATCGAGACGAGAGATCTTTGTTTAAAATGTGTGATGTGTGATATGGACAAGAGATTTACTTGTCCTTTTTTCCAAAAAAAGAATTTATTTTCCACGAAGTCTCTCTCATCTTGTTACCAAAACAACTTAAATAACCAATTTGACAATTTGTCATTTTTATAACCAAACTTGATCCTCCTTGATTTTGATGTATTACTGCGAAACAAGCAATATGTACAATTGCTCTAATATTTCCATATCTATGTCTTTAAACATTTTTTTTAAAAGAAATCACTTATGAATCTACTCATCTAAGATTATGTGCAGATTACGTTTGTCCCCTAATATCACAACATTTTAGTTTGAATCATAGTTAGTTAATTCGGATTCGGCAAAAATTCGGTACAGGTATAATACGCATAAAATTCGTTTTCTAATTTTTAAATTCGTTGAAAAATTCTACTTAAAAAACAGATTCGGTATAAAATATAATATATAATATATAAAATATAAGATAATTTATATTTAAATATAAAAATTATATATTTTTTATTCATATTTTCAATAATTCATAAATAATTCGCGAATTATTCGGCTGGCCTAAAAATTCGCGAATAATTCTCTATCTTTGGAAAAAATTCGTAAACGAACAGTTTAATTTGAATTTTTAATAATTCGCGAATTTACTAACATAGGCTTGAATAACAATCCTTTGAAAAGTTTTGGAGATTGAGTAGTGTGAGCGTCTCTCTATAAAAGCTCATTAGCTTTTATGGTCTTACACCGACTGTCTCTAGAGCAAATGGCAAAAGGTTTAGTGGTTGGTATCCGAGACCCAAGTTTGAATTCTAGTTGATTCACATTTCTAGCTAAAAAAAAAAAATCATGGTCTTATGGTCTAACCTTCTTAATTTCGAGGTGTGGGTCCATACTTATTTTTTAAAAAGTGACTAATTTTTTTTTTCCTCCATATTTTTTTTGAAAAATGGACAGTTATTTCTTTAATTTGGGTGCGTGGGCCCTACCGAAAAAATTAACCGTCATCTCTTTAATTCGAGGGTGTGGATCCCACCGAGAAGATAGATCGTCATATCAATCTCTTCATTTTAGTTTTTTTTTAAATATATATTTTTCTATTTTTCTTTCTTTCTTTCTTTTTCATGTTACCATTCTTTTTTTAGTTTTCTAGGTTATGTTCTAACGTGCTCTCATTTTATCCCTTTGATTAAGGTCTTGAGCTCTCCGTACCTCCAACGCCTGCCATCTTCTACCTACGTGCATGTATATTTATTTTCTCTTTCACATTTTTTTATTCAATTATTAAGCGTAAAATGTGTTATTATAGTGAAAAAAAAACTCTTATATTAATTATAATATATAATTTACTTTATTCATAATAAATAAGCTATATCATTTTATTAATAATATATGAAAGTAATATTTCCCGCCGATTTTTTAATTAATTTTTTTTTCAAATTGGCTTTTTTTTCCCATTTTTTCTCCCCTTTTTTTTTGACTGAAGATGAACCGTCATCGATATGAATGTTGTCCGTTGGCCGATAGGTTGTTGTTTCATCGTTTCTTCTATCCATGAATGCTGTCGTGGTTCGAATATGGAACGAATTTACACATGAAGTAAAAATATTAATTTTTCTTTTATATTTTATTTTCTGTTTGCTTTGTAGATTACGCATCATTGTTATACAATAGTATTTACTGACTATAAAGTTCGTATTACTGTACTGTATCAATTAAATAATGTTGAAAAGAGTATGTCTCTAATCCATTCTCTTTTTTGTAATATTGTAGAATATTATTTCGAATTCTAACTTTATCAATATCTACCGGTTGGTACTAGTACTATTTTAAAGTTTGTGGAGCCATATCAATAAATCAATAAATAAATCAATAAATCAATAAATTTGTAGCTATTCTCCCGCTGGAGCCCAATATTGGGCTGGTTGATTAGAGCCTGTTATAGTTAACAGGCCCTACTCATTTGCTTGGACCCAAATCCTATGGGCTTATGTGGGCCCATTGAAAACTTGTATCCGACCCGTAGTCTGAAACGTTCGGATGAGGTGGCATCCGTTTATTACATTGTTTATTTTAATTTTCGAACATATTTCCCGCTCAAATCCCAATTCGAAAACGGCTAGGTGGGGCCCGCATTCCGCTCTCTCCTCCCCTTTCCCCTGCCCTTTTAAATCGCGCCCTCTCGAACACGATCCAAACCAAAACACTACAACCGCTTCCCCCTTCATTTCTCAAACCCTAATCCATTTCGTTTCCTCAGAGAGCGAGAGATCGGAGAGAAAGAGGAGAACGAGATGGAATCGGCAACAGATCAATCCGCTTCTCGCGGTAATCTCTCTCTCCTAGTTTCCTCAACTGGTGACCTGTTCATTACTATGATTTGAGCTTTTTTTTTTTTTCCTAATTTTTGATGATTGATTTGTAATATTAGATCCATCCATGGGAGCATCCAAGTTAAGGTACCCACTGCGTTCGTCGAGTAGGGCGAAGGAGGGGAAATTGGGGACGCCGGAGGCTTTGAATCCTTCTGCGTCAAAGAGGTCTTCTTCTTACTCTTCCAGATCCAATGCTTCCTTGGATTTTTAATATCGTTGTTCTATTCATTAGTTTAATGGTGTAAGCGTTTCTATTATGATTATGATACCTTTGTGATAGGTTACATAGTATTTTGCTAAACAATAGTTAGGGAAGTGTGTGATTTAATGCTATTTGCATATCAATTATTATCTGATTATGATGAAGTTTTGTCTGCTTCAATGAATTTTTAGACGAATTTACCAAATAAAAAACCTTTGTCATGTTTTATATCTGGAAAAAAGCAATTGATTGACTAAAAATGACAGATATGTAACATTTGTTAATTGCCCTAGAAATTTTTGAAATCTTTGTTATGGTCAGAGTGCAAATCATCCTGATTGCTGTTCTAAATATAGACATCAGATATCAGATCAAAATGGATACAAAGTGCTATAAAGCAAGCTCAAATAGAAGCAATTCTGGTGGGTTGGGGTGTGGGTGGTGGGGATGGGGAGGGAGGTGGGAGTAAAACAACAAGGCTATTTGTGGTTAAAATAGCTCAACTCACTTAGCAATTCTGCAGAAGTCCCAGCCATGCCATTTACTCCCTAACATCTGATTGAATAGATTAGTTATTGTTTCTTTAGATGCTTTGATGCTTAAAATTTATCAGGCCACATATTCTCCCCGGGTTCAAAGATGAAACTGCTGCTCTGCTGCTATAGTATACCTTTCTTGTTTTCTGTCTCTCACTCTCTTCTTTGAGAAGATACTTTAGCTTTCTTGTCATTTATGCATCCGACATTACATTCATTGATAACTTGTTGTCCAGGACCAAACCTTATTCAGTTGTTAGCCAGAGTGTTAGTGTTCTAGATCTCTCTGGAAAGGACAAGTCTGCTAAACCTCCACGAAGGCTTTCTATACCAACCAAAACTGCTACTGGTCCACGTCCGGCACCAATTGGGAGTGTGACTCCAACATCACAGACTCGAAATGTTAGATCCGACGGTCAAGAGAAAAGCGACACTCCAGCTTCTGATGTGTCAAGGTCTGCAAGTAGGCGTAAGTTCAGCACATTATCTTCAGTCTCGTACTGGCTCACTCAGATTAAACTGGCAGAAGCATCTTCAAAGCACTCGGTTTCCCTGGGTTTCTTTAAACTTGCACTGGAATCAGGATGTGAGGTGTGCATTAACTATTTTAGTACTTATGTTTTTTTTGTGTGTGTGTGTGTGTGTGTCTTCTTATATTTTGATATTATGTAACTTTCTTCTCGTTGACTCTTTTTTCTTTTCATTAATCTTGATATTCTTCTTGTATATATGGTTGCCATATGCTATTTATGAAATAGCATAACGTAAAATGTAGGGATAGTCCACGTGCTTTCATAGCAATCTGATTTGGTACCCCAGCTTTTCACTTACACGATTCAGCCCTTGAATTTTCCTACATATTCCAATTGCATGTTTTACCCTGTTTACTGTTCAGTGTCCATTACATCACATACTCTAAGCTGAGGTGACCACTTAGAGCAACCATTTAACCCGTTCCAGATGATTGGAGAGTGAGAAGTCATTTTACATGAAATGAACTAAAATAGTTGTTCTATGAGAAAGGGCAACATGCATTACACGTGAAATAAAAGGGCATCATCTACTTTAGTTGCCATGGATGCATTTGTAAAATGAAGAAAAGTTGAAGGATTAGATTGTTTAAGTAAAGAGGTTAAAGATGAAGTTGTGAACTGCGTAAGTATATGGACTATCTGCACGTTTCACTGAAGTAATGTAGTGAATTCCTCTTTGACGGTCCATGAGATTAACCAATGTTCATGTGAAGGAAACTTATCCACTTATGTGAAAACAATTCACTTGACTATTGTTCATACAGATGCTTACTGTAAATCTTCTTTTCATGAATATAAACTCCACAGCCTTTGGATCGAATGAGGGAAGAGCTCAAAGCATATGTAACCAGACATGATCTTGGAAATGAATTAGAGAGTTCTGTGAAAGATCTACTCCAAATTTACAATATACTAGAAGATTTTGAGCAGTTAAAGGTTTCTGAAACTTGTTCGAAGCTCCCTAAAGAAGGAAAGCCAGAAAAGAACAACCAAAACTCTGCAACGACCAGAACAGGGAGCCTAAGACCCATGTCATTGAATTCCAACTCTCCATCTATCGTAGACTCTAACAAGGGAGACAGTGCTCACAAGGGGAAACCTACTTCTAGGATCAGGGGATCTTACAATAAGAATACGGCAAGAGCAATCCTTGTAAAAGATTCAAATAACAACCAAATGGAGAACAAAAATCCGAAGCAAAAGGGCCAGCAGGATTGTGGAAATGAAAACAACAACTGTTTGCCAAATAAACCTATTGCTGAACCCGGTATGTCAAAATTTTGTTTCACCTTTTTTGCTTTATATATATATATGTGTGTGTGTGTGTGTGTGTTTCTCAATTAGTAATGACGGTTCCTTTTTGTCTTTGGTTTCTATTTACAGTTGATGAACTGCCAAAGGAGATATTACATGAAGGCAAAGAAAACATGGTAATTTATGATTGTTCAAAATTCTATTTGTGCAATATCCTCTTGATTCCTGTTTTATATTATTAGTGATGGAAATGGTTTTGGTTGTAGGATACTGAATTAATGGAGGTTGCTGGAGTTACTGAATAAACTAAGACAACTCAGGCTATTTCAGATTCAGAATTTTATTGTTGGATGTGAAGTAGAAAGTGCGTTTGCTTTAAAATTTAGTTGTTGACATGGTGTGGGAGCTTCTGTTAGAGTTTTCACACTATGAGACATTGAGAGGGTAATATGTTGTCTTTCGCGAAGTTATTGCTCATTGCATGTGTTGTGGATGTTTGTGCTCTGCTTGTTTTAATCAACCGCTATTGGTTTTGCATAGATATCTGTAATTGAAGAGGGCTTGATTTCAGTTCTATAATACATTGAAAAACTTCCGTTGTTCATATAATACTGTGCGGAGATGACTAATGAAAACCTTTTCTACTTGATGTGTAGTCGTAGTTTTATCTTGAGAATTAACTATTGAATAGGGCCTGTAATGACTCGTTTAAGTCCTATCCCTTATGATTGCAAATACAATTCATTGTAATCATATAGAAAAAAGAACAGATCCTGTTCAAGTAAGGTCGTACCACAAAAACCAGACCTTGCCAGTATAGAGTATTTTCTTTATATTTTAAGTCTCGATGTGGGGGTGGGACTAACACGCTTCTTAGACCCCGTAACAGGCCTCGCCTAAACATGGCCCATTTAGGTAATAGGAGGTACGGCCCATTAGCTCACTATTGGTGCATTTTTTACTATACAGAATTTTATCTTGTTCAGTGCCAACAATTATTATTGTTATTATTTTGTCTTCGCGTACACCTCTGTGTTATATTTACTTGTGTATTGACTTGATATTAAAAAGAAGGAAACTAGAGACAAAATTGATGTACATAAGCTACAATATTGTTGGTATCTTATGCCAACTATTGCTAGTACTTTTGTCCTCTTGCATTTCATCATAGGTTTCTCATTAAAGCTCACATATTTAAAAAAAAAGAAAAAAAAAAAGGAAAAAAAACGTCATGTGGAACGCTACATTAATGTACCAAGAGTTGAGAAAAGTAACTCAATGCAAAAATACTGAGAGTTATGGGCTAGGAAGAGACACAGAGAATGTGAGTGCTACACAGGTTAAATAACACACTACAAAAAAGTAAGAACAAAAGTAGAGGGTCAGACCGACCGTCCCTAGAGTAAGTGACAAAGAGCTTAGTGGTTGGTATTCGAGACCCAAGTTCGAATCCTAGTTGATTCATATTTCCAGCTAAATTTATTTCTAAATAAAATAAACGAAGCGGGTAACAACCTATCTCTCAAAAAAAAAAAAAGTGGAGGGTCAGTGAAGGGTAGGTGGAAATGTATGGAGACACCCATCAACTATTCGAACATTTTGGAATAGACCTTCCACTTTTATATCTTCTCATTGACACCTCATTAGGATATTCATTTATTTAGTTTAAATTATTTTCAAAAACTAAATTGACATTTTATTGAAATTAATGATTTTGCTACATATTAATCATCGTTACTAGTTAACAAAACTAACAATTTGATCATGTGAATGTAAGCATTCAGAGCAACTTATATATACCAGAATCATTGTAAATTTTAGAGATTCTCTAATTTATATAGTCGATAAAAGCAATTTAGAACAATTGCATGAACAGTTGAAAAAAATGCTATATTTAAGGTAGCAATGAAGTGGAGAGAGAAAATAAAGTGATATATAGCACTGCAATGTATAAATTGGAGTTCACACTTCACACTGATATGTCTCAATGTCCCTTTCATTGCAATTCCCACATTGATATCCATCATGGATCCCCCCTTTCAATATCATGAACAATAAATAATTAGCCAGAGAAGGGAGAATCTAAGCCCTATCATCTCACCAACTATAGTGGCATAATGTGCATCATAACATTTATGCCATTGGGGGGTTCTATATGATTCATTGACACCTAAAGGGGATGATGAGATTGTTAGTGCACACTACACCGACACCCCACTCCACTTTGCCCTGTTCATGTACCACAATTTCCTCACCCACCACAAACATGATCAAACAATGGACCAATGTCACTGTTACATATATTTTTTGGATCCGTTCTTATCAGATCAATTTTTCGAGTAACATGGTTATAAAGATGTGAAGTTGATTCTTCTTGGATTATATTTTAATTGGTTAAATTTTCATTTCTTATCTTGCATCTTAATTTCAAATATCTTTCGAATTCAAATTATGCATAAGTGAAGATGTTAAATATATTTCTAAACCTAATTTCTGTCGGTTCGATCTTCTGGATAACAATCACTTCTTTCAAAGAGTGTATTCTAAATTAATTTTAGAGTTTAGTGTTTTAAGTTTGGGGACCCATTATGAGTTCCAGAGGTCATAACTCAAAATCTTCTTCTTAGTGGTTTCTTAGCTTTATAATAATACCAATAGATTAGATTGCATATTTATTCAATAAATATGTAGATGTGGGATCTAAGCATGTGCTACAAACTCTATGAGAAGGAACATATAGAAAGGGCCCAAACTTTACCAACTTGCTTATTTTCTAACTTTAGATGCTGGATACGGACCAAACTTAATTTAATCACAGCATTATGGTTAGAATTAAACTTGAGGCAAGAGGAATATATATAGGAATTCACCAAAAATTATATAACTCGGTTAGATGTGTCAAAACACTAGAACTACAAGGGATTAGGCGTAATTTTCATTCAAATCTAATCCGATCCATCTAATTAATCTAAATTAATCTAAGTTAATCTAATTATTATACAATCATATAAGTGATTCATGACAACTTGATCAAATTGTTTATATGATGCTTCTACACAAGTTTCCATGATACCCATGTGACCATCTATTACCTTCATTTAATCTAACCTCAAGAGAAGGAAATTGCTTGGAGAGTGATGTAGTTCTTCAACTAAGATTTCTCTTGATAATTAAGCTTTTACTTAGGAGTGTTCCTACTAGCTAGGCCAACACATGTGGGTGGACACCCCAAAAATTTTCACATGCTTATCCATTAATCTAATATTATAGCTATTCTCAAAGCACCAATATATACCATTAATTGGTGGTGCCAAATTTTTAATAAAAAACAAAGGGCCTTTTCAAAGGGCCCTCTCACATACTATCATCATAATTTGGCTCTTGACCATTTTTTGTGCTCAATTGTTAGGTTGATTTTAGGCTTGAAGAGTGGCGGTGCGACCTGCTTTTAACTTCGGCATTTGGCTCGAATCATGAAAAAAACCTTCTTTTCTTTTCTTTTCTTTTTTTCCCGAAGATCTCAAAATTAAGAATCTGAACAAAATATACGATAAGCTTTCAATTTTGAGCTTCTATTCTAACTTCAACTAAAGCTACTTGAGGAACTTTGATGGAAAAAACTTCTTTTATTTGTTTATTTTTTTGTTAACAACTCAAATCATAAAGAGTACTTTTATTTTAAGATGTATTGCTTACATAATTGATAGATATTTCGTACAAATTTTGATCTAGTTGTTGGCTTTTTAGTTGAGGCGTTGGATTGAAAAGTAGAGATTAAACCACATTGACTCCTTTTTATCAAGTTGTTTAGGTTGGTTAAATTACAAAAACTCCATCTTTTTTTTTTATTTTTCTTTTTAAAGTTAAGAAAGTTAGGTCGACGCCAATTAATTGAACCGTAACGGATACAAACGAACCCCAATGAGTCCACGCAAATTAATGGGCTCGTAACGAGTTATTATTTATTTTGTTTTGACTAATATTGTGCATAGTTGAAAAAGGAGGTTGGCTATTTGGCACCATCTAGCTTACGATTTATGAATTCGATGCGTTGACGCGTAACTTGGCTTCTAAGTCCAATACTGATTCTACTGAAGAGTAAAGAGTATCTAACTGATTCTCTTTTGTTGGAAAAAGAAAAAAAAAATANCGAGTTATTATTTATTTTGTTTTGACTAATATTGTGCATAGTTGAAAAAGGAGGTTGGCTATTTGGCACCATCTAGCTTACGATTTATGAATTCGATGCGTTGACGCGTAACTTGGCTTCTAAGTCCAATACTGATTCTACTGAAGAGTAAAGAGTATCTAACTGATTCTCTTTTGTTGGAAAAAGAAAAAAAAAATAGAAAAAAGTGTGCTTAATGAAATGTAGGGCCATTATGCATTTAATCTTTGACTTTGACTTCTCAAAACTTTTTGAATAATTTATTAGAAAACGAGATCATGGTGTAGAGTGGTAGATTTTACTTCACTCTCTAGTCCATTTTATAATCTGGAGAAGTTGTCGTCGTGATTGGAATTGATCGGATTCATGATTGTGATCTGTATTATGACACCGAAATTATATGCTTATTATTATGAATTGTACATATGTAAAAACTAATGACAAATGCTTAAACTTCTAAATAAAATATAAAAATATTTAAATACAATAGTTTTTTTTTTTTGAGAGAGAGATAGGTAGTCCGCTACCTGCTTCGTTTTATTTCATTAAGAAATAAGCTTAGCTGGAAATGTGAATCAACTAGCTAGGATTCGAATTTGGATCTCTGATACCAACTACCAAACCCTTTGCCACTTACTCTAGGGATGATCGGTAAATACAATAGATATAATCGCACGGAGGTACCGTATTTGCCGCGGCATGAGAAAACGTCGGTGGGTTATGAGGACACCATCCACAATCTACTCCTCTATGTGAGTCCACCCTCTTTTTCCATGTTCAGACCATTGTTAGTTAATTCAAACTCGGCAAAAATTCGATACTAATAAATATAAATAAAATTTATATTTAAATTTCTAAATTTATTAAAAAAATATGATTTTAAAAAATAGATTTGTTAGTTATTTGGATACGTGATTTATATAAAAATTATATGTTCAGATAAAAAATTTAATTATTAAATTAATTTTTTCTAGATTTATACTACTATCATAAATAGTTATAAATTTTTAAAAATATAAAAATAAAAAGCTATAAAATAAATCGGATTAAGTAAATAAAAATAATATCAAGTTCATTGTCTTATTCATCTTCGTATATTTTTTATGGTTCACATATTTTGAAAGTTCATAAAATTTTTTAAAAATTCGTAAATAATTTGTGAATAATTCGATAATAATTTATGAATAATAGAGAAAGAGATTTTATCTGATAATCTTACATATTTTTTTGATCGAATAATTTGACATATGCCAATTATGTATGAATAGCGTGTGGGCCGTTTTATTTAAATTTTTAAAAATTCGCGAATAATTTAACCACACCACAGAGTAAATAGGACGATTGCTCAGGGCTATTTTGGTCATTTAGTGCCCGACGAGCACGGCGAGTTTCGCCCCCGAGCGCACGTGACGCCAACACGTGCGGTGCGCTGTAAAGCTTCCTCTTCTCCACTTCTTTTCCTCGCATTCCAACTTCTTTTTGCCGCCCACTCTCTCTCTCTCTCTCTCTATTCTTCCTCTTCCTCCTCTGTTTCTCTCTCTACTAAGTAATCAACTTTTCTCTCTCTCTCTCTCTCTCTCTCTCTCTCTCTCTGCTCACAAACACGAGCACACAGCTTCTCCAAAACAAAAACAGAGTCCATTGCTGAAACAGAGAGAGCAGTTTCTAATACGCCACTCGAAAGAGCTTCGGAAGAAGAAGAAGCTCACACACCCAACTCCCATACAACATTCACATTCTCCTATCCTTGATCGCTCTCACCACCATTGATTTCCCACCTCAAAACCCCTCAAAGATGCGATTTTTATCACATTCACGCCTCAAAAGCCTCACCTTTCCCCTCCTCCTCCTTCTCCTCCTCCTCCTCCTCTTCTCCTTCTCCTCCTCCTCCGCGCAACCCCTCTCACCGTCCCAAGCGAAAACCCTAATCCGTCTCCAACGCATCCTCGAGTACCCCTCCGCGCTCTCCCCCTTCGCCAGCCAAACCAACTATGGCTTCTGCAACCTCGCCCCGTCCCCCTCCCTCTCCATCTCCTGCTCCGGCGACCGCGTCACGGCCCTCTCCATCTCCGGCGATCGCCGGGCCCCCATGTCGCCGGCGTTCTCCGCCGACGCCCTCTTCACCACCCTCGCGCGCCTCCCTTCTCTCACCACCCTCTCCCTCGTCTCCTTGGGAATTTGGGGCGCCTTCCCCTCCAAAATCGACCGGTTCAATTCGCTTCAGGTGCTCAATCTTAGCTCCAATTACCTTTACGGTGCCATCCCGCAGGAAATCTCTAAAATGACCTCCCTTCAAAATCTCGTCTTGGCCAATAATTCCTTCAATATGACCGTCCCTGATCTCAAGCCCTTAATCAATCTCACCGAATTGGACTTGTCCGCGAATGGCTTCGGCCCCGATTTCCCTTCCTTAGGCAAGAATTTGGTCAGATTGGTACTCAAAAACAACTCCTTTCGCAGCAAAATCCCTGATAATATTGGTTCTTTAGACCATCTTCAAGTGCTGGATTTGTCTTTGAATCAGTTAATGGGATGGATTCCGCCTGCTTTGTTCTCGCTTCGATCGATTAAGTACTTAGACTTATCCCAAAATAGATTAACAGGACAACTCCCGGCTAATCTAGCTTGCTCCAATTCAATCTCGTTTGTCGATCTGTCGTATAATCTTTTAAGTGGGGCTCTTCCTTCTTGTATAAATTCCAACTCTTCGAGCCGGGTCGTGATTGATTCGTGGAACTGTTTGAGTTCTTCTGATCTGCGGTATCAGCATTCCAGTGGCTACTGCAATCAGGGGGCGTTGGCTGCGATCTTGCCGCCGCCAAGTGAGAGGAGTGGATCGAAGAGCAATTTGAGTCTTATACTTGGTATTGTCGGGGGGATAATCGGTGGTGTAGCTCTGTTGGGTTTGTTGATAGTGCTGGTTCTGAGAAACATAAGTGCTCATCACCCCGAATCCAGCTTATTTGCAAAGCCGATTGCGAGGAAACCTTTGGGTCAAGTCTCTTCAAAAACCCCTGCCGAGAAGAGTAAGCACAGTTGTTCCTTTATGCTGTAGTACCATTGCAGCATTTATATAGTGAAACATAGGAACATAACAATGCTATAGAAGTGCTACTGTGCAACTAACTATTACATTCTAGTAGGCAAAGAAAAGGTTATGCGAAAGAAAATTTGAACTTTTATCTGCTTTTATGAGTTAATTCTATAGATTTGGCTTAATTTGAGCTTTGTTGGCAGGGCATATTTCTCAAGCAGTGAGGATCGGCGCACTCGAAGTAATGCCTTACCGTACTTTCACCATGGAAGAACTCGAAGAAGCAACAAATGGTTTTGATCCATCAAATTTGATCAAAGACAATGCCAAAGGACAGGTACGCAATCAAAGTATTTCCTTTATCTATACGGTAACTTTAAATTAAGATAAAAGATGAAAAAGCTTATGCGCCACTTTGTTATTTTTAGTTTTTATTCCCAAGTCTTTTAAGGTTCTCAATTTTTATACAAGTTACCTTTTTCTCGCAGCAATACAAAGGTTGGCTCCAAGATGGCTCAATGGTGATTGTAAAATGTATGAAGTTAAAGCAAAAGTATTCAAGTCCGAGCCTTATTCAATACATGGACATTGTCTCGAAGCTTCGCCACCGCAATTTGGTTAGCATCATTGGTCATTGCATAGTCACTGAACAGGATAATACCAACACAACCAGCAATATTTTTCTTGTTTCTGAGTATATCGCCAATGGAACTTTGAGGAGCCATCTGACAGGTAATAAAGCCAGAAGCCTCTATTTCTATGGCCATAAAATTAAACAAAACTGATTTTATAGCAATGTTCTTTTACATTCGACAGAATGGAGGAAGCGCGAGATGCTGAAATGGCCACAGAGGATGACGGCAGTTATCGGTGTCGCGAGGGGTATTAAGTTCCTGCATACTGTGTCTGTCCCTGGTATTATGAGGAATGATATAAGCATAGAGAATGTTTTGTTGGATCAAACTCTCACAGCAAAGATCAGTGACTATAATCTTCCGGCTCTGCCAAATAATAAACATAACAAGGTTGGTGAAATTTTCATTACTATTCTTTATAATAATTTCTCGTGACCTTTTTTTTCTAAATTTTCTTCTTTGCTTTTCTATCAGGGAGGTTCTGAAAGCCCTTTCAATTTTATGGAAGAGAACGAATTTGGGAGGTAATATATTCTTTTTATGTTATTCAATGTAGAGAGTTTACTTCCTAAAAAGATATGTTAGCGAGAGTTTTCTCTACTCCGAGGAGAGCATTGGCTAACAAAAGATGCATTATGGTGTTAAAGCTTTAAAGAGCTTCTCGGCTGCAAAAGCTAGAGACCATTTGAGGGGCTGGGTAATGAAAAAGTTAGCCATGAGTTCTTCAAACTGTTCCAAGGTGTACAAATCAGAGGGAGAAAAAAAGGAAAAAAAAAGGAGTAGAGTATTAGATGAGAAATCTAACAGAGGTTATGCTAATTCTGATATAGTTCTAACTCTTTTGTTTTTTTTTTTGTTGTTCTCTGTTCTCACAGTATTCGCAGATTGGAACAAGGTGAAAAGGAAGATATTTATCAGCTGGGTATAATTCTTCTAGAAGTTATCACTGGCAAATTCGCTGGATCCCAAAGCAAGTTGGATGCCGAAATAGCTCAGGTAATTTATTGTTCTATATTAGATCATGGTCTTGCATTTCACTTTTGGCTCTTACAATTATTTGTAGAAATTCTAATTAGAAGCAAAATAGTCAGGTACTTTATAAGTGAAAAGTATTACTAAAATTGCCTTTTGTGTTCTGCAGCTTCGGAAAAGTTTATCGGACGTCCCCGAGAAGCTGAAATCAATGGCTGATCCTGCGATTAAAGGCACTTTTGCTTTCGACTCGCTCAGAACAGCAGTAGAGATAACTCTAAACTGTGTATCAAAAGATCCAAAAGAGCGACCATCGATCGATGATGTGCTCTGGAATTTGCAGTATTCTGTGCAAGTGCAAGATGGATGGGCTAGCAGTGAGAGCTTAAGCATTCAGTATTAAGATTTCTCAAGATGGCTTCTCTCTCTTGCTTCAATGTTGTTTTTGTACTGTATGTTTAAGCAAACTCAGAAACAATGATAATATAGCAATAATTTTTGTAAATATACATTTGCAGTCTACATAAGATGTGAGTCAAATTCTTTTCATAAAAGAACTTACACTGGAAGGAATCTAAAGAATGTGCAATGAGGGTATTTGTTGAATGATCCCCTTCAAATAAAGGAATCAGGTTTCAGTATTAGGTGATGAGAGGGAGAACAGAGAGGTTTCCTCGCGTTTGGAAGAAAATAGAGAAATGAATTTGTTGAAAGATTGTCTTCAAATAAAGGAATCAGGTTTCCGTATTAGGAGAAAAAAAAAGAGGTTTCCCCGGGTCATGAAGAAAATAGAGAAATGAACTACCTTGAGCACAAAGGCTTCGACTAAATTACAACAACTAAAGAGTTCGTACGCACAAGAGAGCGACACAGAGAGAGCGACACAGATCTGGCGCTAGATGCTGCTATTCATGATTTCTTTACCGAAACAGCTCAACATTTCAGAGAATATTAAGAAAGAGGACCAATGGAAGCACAAACAAAAAAAAGAAAAAGAAGAAAAAAAAACAAGGCAACAACCAGAAGTTTGAAAAAGCTCCGAGGAAAACAATAGACAAACAATCTATTAAAGCAAGAAATAGCAAACAACTTCTGTTCATGTTTGACATACATGCATATACGCAGGTTAAGACATGTAGTAGAGATACAGTCACATAAAGTTCATCGGTTTTTCAAGTACAAAGAGTACCCAACTGAGCTAATGTTGGAATTGTCGGATGCATTGTGCATCAGTCTGCAGTCCAGCTCTGCTCCACGACCTCCCGCACTTTCCTATTGTACTCTCGCTTGTTCTCGCTAAACATCCGGGCCGCTTCTGAGTTTGCAGGGGAATTGGGATTTGGATCACAAAGCAATGACTGCATTTTTGGATGTTAATGAATTAATATGTCTACCTCACTGAAATATAGTAATCCATCAAATGTACAAATTTACGTATCAACATGTAGATATCTAAATGTCAAAGCTTTAAATGCCATTTCAGCTGACATTCACTTTTCTCGAGTCCTGCTAAGCAAACCCAGCAGAATCATTCAAGTGGCCACTGATGAGTCAACATTACAGTGTCTCAACAGAATAGTACTTCAGTTTTTAAAACTGGGCAACCTAATTCAGCAGCACATAGATTGTTTACCTGTCTGCAGCAGTTTAAAGGATATCTTCTAGAAAACAATACAGAGCATTACCCACTTCTTTGAAAGGTTCACTTTTGCACAACATTGAAGAAAGGGAACATTTTTAATTTGGTTCCTCAATAAATGAAAGGGTAAACTTCAATATGTCCCTATGAGGGCATTTTCACTTTGCCTCTCTGTGGTTTAAAAATTTGCTCACTTAGCTATCATGTGGTTTTTTCTTTTTGTTTTTATTTCACCTAAGGATCTCCTGCCAAATAGGGTAGTAATCAAATAAGGTAGTAAAGTGATACCTTTTAAAAACCACAGTGCAGTCAAATGTAGAGTATAAAATGTTAAAGTGTTATACTATACCACAGTGCAGTTAAATGTAGAGTATAGAATGGTAAAGTGTTATACTATACCACTCCGTGGTTTGTAAAAAGTACCACTTTAACCCAATTTTGATGGTAGATCTTTAGGTGAAACAAAAATAAAACCACAAAATAGTTAAGGCTTCTTAACCCACAAAGTGATAAAGTGAAAATGCGCAAACCTCATGGGGGCAAATTGAAATTTACCCTAAATGAAATCTTACAATAACGAGAGAAACATGGAGGCTTCAACAACCTAATCAGCCCTTTTCAACGAAATAAGAGAAAATTACTTTCCAGTAAAAAGAACAAAAAAGTAGAGACTTATTCCACCTGGATAGATGTAAGGATTGCAGCTACATCATATATTGGGCTCCACTGATTCTGTAGGATATCTAAACATATGCTTCCATCTGCATAAACTATTTATAGAGAAAATATCATAAGATAAAGGATATATTACATTGCTGAAACATGTGATAAAAATGAGAAATGCATATAATGTTAGGTAACAAAAAACCATCCTTTCTAGCGGTGAACATGTCGAACAGTCTAAGGCTCTCCCCACATAATTGTTTCATAACTTAATGTGATAAACTGATTAGGTCAATATGCATCTAGATAAACTTGAACAAATTCATTATATGCATCTAAATAAACTTGAATGAAATTATGGTTGGTACATAACCTGATTAAAAAAAAGGTAAGCTACATTGCTTCCTCAAGAACAACAGGAAAGTTAGATGGCGCTACTATTTTTATGTTTAAGGCTAAGCACAAGCTAGCCGGAATCCTGAAAACAGCTTCATAGTAAGAAGGATGAGGTAAGTACCTCTAGGCCTCAATGGAACCTATAGTGCAGGAGGCTTGTGCGATGGGATGCCCTTCTTTTCATCCAACAAATTGTAAATTGAATTCAAGGTCATATGCTAACAATGAGGCCATAAGTCTATGAATGGGAGAAAAAAAAACTAACTAAAATTGGAGGTGCAGATTCGAGCATAATTGATAAACCAGGTTCCTTGCTAACTTCAAAATATATAACAGTTAAAGTTCTAATCAACAGCCCAAAATAACCAAGATCTATAGTGATGCAGGAAATAAAACTCTATTTTCCTATAAATGAAAACAAAGTCTAAAATTCAGATTTGGCAACCCCTCAGCTTGTATCATATAGATTTAAACAAGGTATTTACACACAGGAGACACTAGCTGAACTTACTGTTAGGATGGAACATTCGAGAAACAAAACGCACAGTTGGTGGCTTATTTGGATAATCCTCTGTAAACTGAAGTGTCAATTTGAACGTACCTAGCAAACTCAAGATATTTCCATGTATAAGTGGAACTTTTACATTAACAATATTAATAAGAAACAGATAAGCATATAAAACTCCAAACCATTGTGAACAAGTTGGAGAAGACATATATATTGACAAAAGCTACACAAAAAGGTAGGCTGAATTTTTTTTTTTTTTTGAAAAAAGAGAGAACTCCTTTCCACGTATGATAACTTGGATCATTATATACCAATTATGGCCTTTTAAGGAGGGTTGGACAAGGTCAGTACTATCCTAGTCTATCACTAGACAAATGCAATGTAGAAGTCTTCTAAATCCTCCTAATGTTCTCTTGTGAATTAAATTATATTGTAAGTTTCCTCTATATAACTATATTAGCCATGTTCTCAACCAATTCCCAGGATAAAGGCCCTCAATATTCTCTTATATTTCATATAATTCTTCCCAGCGACCGATTCCTACAGAAGTAAAAAAGTTACAGTAAAAATATATTAATTTCTGAAGAAACCAAAGTAAGAAATCAAACAACAGGAGATTGACTTTTCGAAAAAAGGAAATTAATTCATAACAACAAAAAATAAGGGACATGTTAAACTTTACTGATCAACATTATTTCAGATCCTATACTTAGGTACTAGAAGTGCCTCACCTCCATCCCAAGGTGTATCATCAGGTCTGCAGTTCAAGAATCAAAGTATTAGCAAAGTGTAAAGCAACACAAATAAAATAGTAACACAAAGTCTAATGGCCTCAAGAAATCATACCCAAAAATAACAGCATTCCACAGCATGATGTTATTGTCCTGAGGAGCACCACTGATACCTGCAGGAGGGTCCTGCTGCAACCGCTTAAAATCCCTCATCAGCCTCTTCCTTGCAGGAGTTGACATCCTTGTTGCCTGAAAATTTACAACATCAAAATGCAAAACAAAAAAAATGTGGTCAAGAATATCTGTTTCTCAGTGCATAAATAGTCAGCGTGCTTTCCAGGAGTTAGACCTAGATCTCCAATCCAAGTAAACATCAATAAACCGAAAAGTTGATCATAAACAATTTGTTTAGCCTCTCAAACTCAAAAGTAAAAGTCGCGCCCAATTTTCACATACCAGGAAGATAAGCTTCCTAGAGAGCAGTTAGTTCCATAATATGCTAAATCTGCTATCTACAAATGTGTAAAAAGCCACCACACCGCAAGTATACAAGACATGGCAAGAGATATTTAGAAGGGCATGTTATTAAGAAGGGCATGTACAGCTCATGACCAATTAGTATGTTTTTTCAGACGACATTCCAGGATTATTTACCTCTCAGAAGTGAAATTAGATACAACAAAATACGGTTTATCCCAAGTACAAAGCTTTGTACAGTATCTTATTTGGAAGGCCACAGGATCTAAGTTATGATTCCTCACTTTATTTCCAACCAGTCGTCCGAGATGACCACCAGCAAAAACAGTTCTAGGGTTACGCAAGCAGGGGTAATGAATTAACAAGAAAGCATATTTAGGACCTAGTAACAATATCATCAACCTAGTAGAACATATCCTAAAATGGTTAACTTCAGCAACAGAAACGCAGATACCGTAGCTTCTGCAGTCAATAAGCAAATTGGACTTCTAAATTACTAGAATCAATCATAATAAAAGGGTTCAAAGCATTAACCAACTCTTAACCCTTCAATTTCCCCCAAAAATATCACACGTAAACCCCAATTTAAGGAAGTCTACAACCAAACCTAGAAAATTAGGGTTCCCGACATCTAGATCCATTCCAACGCCAAATCAATAGAGAGGAGAGGAGTCTCCTAGCCTCGGATGGGGACAATTGACAATTGACAGATTTGGGGACAGCACAAGCTTAAAACTGATGACTTTACCTTCGATTCGTCCTCGACAAGAGAGAGGAGAGGAGTCTCCTAGCCTCGGATGGAGGGGATACGAGTCCCCCTACGAGTAAGACGAGGAGGAGGATAATGGTGAGAAGGATCGAAGGGAGAGGGAATGGTCGAGAATTATCGAGAGAGGGCGAGAGAGATCGAGAAGGGGGAGGGAGGAGGAGGAGGAGGAGGAAGTTGGGGGAAGAGAGAGAGAGAGAGAGAGAGAGAGAGGGAGAGAGAGATGGGGTAGGCGACGTATATAGGGCTTCGTTTCGTGGGTTCGGGTGGGTGCGTTTATGGGGAAAAGTGAGCGTGGTCGGTAAACGGCGTGCTATCACTGCATAGGATAAGGTTAAATTGCATGTTTAGTTTTCAAATCCGTGACACTTTTGTTTCCAAATTTTAAATTAATATTATTTTTATTTATTTATTTAAATTATTATAACTAACTTTTATATTTTAATTTAGTTAATTGAATGATATTATGTTATTATTTATATGATAATGATAAATTAATATATAGTTAATAATGCAGTAAATAAAAAATTAATTAAAAAAGAAAAGCTGAGGGGCCTACTTCAAAACGCTGTATCGTTGAGGGATCTTCATACATTTATGAGAGAAAAAAGGGAATAGTAGAGGGACTAGTTATGAATTTTACCCGTGAGGAAATATCCACAGCACGAGCTAGCTCTTCTCGCCGTACCACACTACCACTCAAACAACAAGCTTTTGCCATGGCGGGAGGCGGCGGCGGGGGGACCGGGAAAGCCCTCCTCTCCCTCTCCCTCTCCTTCTCCCTCTCCTCCACCTCCTCCTCCCTCTTCTCCCGCTCCTTCTCCTTCTCCTCCTGCTCCTCCACCCTCTTCAAACCCTCCCCAAGGGTTTTCCTAGGGTCTAAGCGAACCCTCTGTGTNTTATAACTAACTTTTATATTTTAATTTAGTTAATTGAATGATATTATGTTATTATTTATATGATAATGATAAATTAATATATAGTTAATAATGCACTAAATAAAAAATTAATTAAAAAAGAAAAGCTGAGGGGCCTATTTCAAAACGGTGTATCGTTGAGGGATCTTCATACATTTATGAGAGAAAAAACGGGATAGTAGAGGGACTAGTTATGAATTTTACCCGTGAGGAAATATCCACAGCACGAGCCATCTCTTCTCTATGTACCACTCTAAGAACAAGCTTTTGCCATGGCGGGTGGCGGCGGTGGCGGGACCGGGAAAGCCCTCCTCTCCCTCTCCCTCTCCTTCTCTCTCTCCTCCACCTCCTCCTCCCTCTTCTCCCGCTCCCTCTTCTTCTCCTCCTCCTCCACCCTCTTCAAACCCTCCCCAAGGGTTTTCCTAGGGTCTAAGCGAACCCTCTGGGTCTCCGCCGCCACTGCCGAGGCAGATGCCTCAGCCGCGGCGGCGGCGGCGGCGGCATCCCGGCAAGCCGTGCTCCTCGAGCGCCTCCGCCTCCGGCACCTCAAGGACGCGGCGAAGATCCGGCCCTCCGTCGCGGTCGAAGTTGCTTCGGAGAAGAAGGTGAGGAGGAGTAAGGAGGAGGAGGAGAAGGGGAAGCGGAGCGCCGCCATGGCGTCGAGCTTCGAGGAGCTGGGGCTCGGCGAGGAGGTGATGGAGGCTCTCAAGGAGATGGGGATCTCAGTTCCCACGGAGATCCAGTGTATTGGAGTCCCCGCGGTGCTCGAGGGGAAGAGTGTGGTCCTCGGCTCTCATACGGGATCCGGCAAAACCCTAGCCTATATGCTTCCTCTTGTTCAGGTCCTCCTATCTCTCTATCTGCTCGAGTCCTTGTGCTATTTATCAATTTGAATCTGTTTCATCTATCGGCGGCTCTATATATATATAGATTGCGGCGAATTGCTGAATTATTCAATATAGAAACTGAGATGTTGTTATGGAACCGGAGTGTTTGTGCTTGATAAACTAATGGTAAGCAGTAGGAGCAGTACGTTTAGGGCCTGTCTTGCCTAGGCGGGAGCTTCTACGTAATTACTGATTGAGTGGAGCGGTTTGAGGAAGCACTATAATATTTTCGATTGCATCAACAGTTTCCTTTTGAATCTAGAAGAAAAGGCTCCGCATTGGAACTTAATGCTTTTGTGGGCAATATGCTCATTGTTGCCTTCCTGTACTAGCTAGAAGTTCTAGATTTCTGACTTTTGCATTCCATGTTGAGTAGCTGTTCAGCCGGCGGAATGAGTGCTTGGCTAATTATCTGTATGATATAAGTGTCTTTAGATTATAATACTGGTTAACTAGTTAAGATGCTATGTTTGCAGTTAATGCGCCGTGATGAAGCATTATTGGGTGTGCTCAGGAAACCGAGGCGGCCGAGAACTGTTGTGCTCTGTCCTACAAGAGAGCTTTCTGAGCAGGTTGGGTGCCATTCTTGTCCCATGGTTTGAAAACCTCAAACTTGAATATTTATTTCAAACAATTTTGTGTTCCATGACCTTGTAGGTTTTCCGCGTTGCAAAATCAATAAGCCATCATGCACGATTCCGATCTACCATGATAAGTGGAGGTGGCCGTTTAAGACCTCAAGAAGATTCGCTGAATGCCACTGTAGATATGGTTGTTGGAACCCCAGGGAGGGTTCTTCAGCATATTGAAGAAGGCAATATGGTCTATGGGGATATTAAATACTTGGTTAGTTCTGTTTTAAGATCCTCATAACAGCTCTTTTATACTTAATGCATTGTGACTTAGGAGTTTGGTCGTAATCATTTTAAACTTTCTTCTGATCTTTATTATGACAGGTTCTGGATGAGGCAGACACAATGTTTGATCGAGGTTTTGGTCCAGATATCCGGAAGTTTCTTGGACCGTTAAAGAACCGCGCAGCGAAACCCGGTGATGAAGGGTTTCAAATCGTTTTGGTTGCTGCAACCATGACTAAGGTTTGATGCTAATCGATAAACATTTTTGATGAATCAAAGAGCTGTTGCTATTATCGTTTAGACAAAAATATTAATACCTTTTTCTGTCAGTGTGATATATCCATTCATTAGGGTTATGTGAGCTTCTTGACTTATATAGTTTTTTATAGGCAGTGCAAAAATTGATCGATGAGGAATTTCAAGGAATCATCCACTTGCGAACATCCACTCTGCACAAGAAAGTTGCATCTGCACGGCATGACTTCATCAAACTTTCTGGTGCTGAAAACAAGCTGGAGGCTCTGTTACAGGTCAGTTTTCTGCAGACTATTCGCTGTTGAAAATGCTTTGTGAATCCTCGCTGTTTCTGATTCAATTTTATAAATTCTGATGTGATTTCTATCACTACCTTTTCTCCTTCCATCTATATTTTCAGTTCAAACTCAACTACTGATGTCAGCTCTAAATTGGACTGTTAATCCTTTAATCTAGAGTTGCATTGAATATCAAAACTTGCAGTTTATTATCTTTCAGAGTGTGTCACTGCATGTGTGAATGCTAGTAAAAGAGTGAGTATTGGGTGTCGGATGTGACAATTAGCTGTCCATTTTTTTGGTATGATTCCTGTGCAAAGATTTGGCAAACAAAGAGTGCTTGTCATGGAACCAATCCCCCATCTAAGGGAAGAATCTTTGACTTTCTTCTCTAGTGATTGCGCCATTAATCACAATAGCCATGAAAGATTCAAAGAGGTGAAACGCAATTGAAGTGTTCTAAGTTACTTCTGATTGTGTATCTAAATATGGCAAACCTCTAGATGTTATATGAAAGAGAAGAAAGTGCAATTCATCGTAAATCATGAGTTCTTGCAGGTTCTTGAGCCAAGTTTGGCAAGGGGAAACCGAGTGATGGTGTTCTGCAATACTCTGAACTCAAGCCGTGCTGTCGATCATTTTCTAACTGAAAGTCAAATATCCACTGTGAACTACCATGGGGAGGTGCCGGCAGAGGAAAGGTGTGTTGAATATTTTGTGTGCTGCCCAGTTATGATAATTGCTTTTAGTGCTATGAGTTCAATTTCTTTTTGGTAATTCACCACCAAGTTCTAATAACTTACTTTGTGCTATTTATGATTCTCTATATTTGGACGGAGTAAGCACGTTTTGATTCCAAAATATTGTTTGTTCTGCAACACTTTTGAGAGGGTCTCATGTTATCCATTGCTTTTACACGTCAGTTCAACTTCAAGCTACGGAAATTTCCAATTAAGTAAAGCAACTGTATTTAGACAGTGAACATTATAAATAAGAAATGCTTTTTCCCATGTGCAAATTTATCTTACCCTGGTCTTCTGTGGACTTTTTAATTAATGCCAGAGTTGAGAACCTGAATAAGTTTAAGAGTGAAGATGGGGATTGCCCGACTTTGGTGTGCACAGATTTGGCTGCTAGAGGGCTAGACTTGGATGTTGACCATGTGATCATGTTTGACTTTCCATTGAACTCTGTAGGTGTTTCCTTTTCCTTGCTTGTTTTGAAGCTGCAAACTTCTTTCCACTTCTCTAAGTTCCTAATATTTTCCATTCCTCTCTATCTCTTTCTAGATTGACTACCTTCATCGGACTGGGAGGACTGCTCGAATGGGTGCCAAAGGTATTCAGAGATGCGTTTCTACATGTCCTTAGGATTTAAAAAAAAAAAAATTAATGTTATTTTTTTTTTGCCAATGGCCTGTAGATGAACATTTTTGCAGGAATTTTCTTTCAGCTAAATATTTATCTTTTAGATGATTTTTTATTTTGAAATCTCTCTATGTAGGCAAAGTTACGAGTCTTGTTGCGAAGAAAGATCTTCCTTTAGCTACTCGAATCGAAGAAGCAATGAAGAAAAACGAAAGTTTGGAAGCACTTAATGTGAACACTATCAGGAAAGAGGTTACCAGTCCAGGGCAGGTGGCTCAGAAAGGAAAGAAATCAAAGATTGTCAAAGTTTCTAATCAAAAAGGTAGAGCCAGTGTAATCTCACCGAAGAAATCATCAAAAGCTGGAAAGAAAGTTACAATATTGCAGAAATTA
Source organism: Ananas comosus (assembly GCF_001540865.1). Taxonomy (NCBI): domain Eukaryota; kingdom Viridiplantae; phylum Streptophyta; class Magnoliopsida; order Poales; family Bromeliaceae; genus Ananas; species Ananas comosus. The sequence continues at coordinate 707,356 of NC_033625.1, read as the reverse complement.
TCAGCAACAAACACAGGAAAAAAGTCAGTAACGAATTCAAAGCCAAAGAAATCTTCTGCTAGTGCCGTAAAAGGTTTAAAGTCTGATAAGAGGTTGGAAAAGAGAAAGATGGATGCGGTGAAGAAAAACAGCACTAAACTCAGTGTTGTTGGGTTCAGGGGACGCAGTTCTTCTGCGAAATCTTTACGGCCCTCATGATGCCCCTTTGGTTTAAAGATATAAGGAGCATACTTGTTGTAAATGCTGACGTTTTCTAAATCATTTTTTATTTTTGAGAGTATCTGTAGGAGCAAATTTTTCTCTTAACAAGATAATAGCTGTTTGTTGTTTTGTCAGTTCTCACCAGTAAGTCAAGAGTACAATTTCCGTGACTTATAAGATTGATCTCTAATTTTTTTCTCTGTGAACGTTGTTCTCTCTTTCTTACTGCCAGAAAAAAGAATTATCACCTGCTTTGTTGTTTGTCAACCTACGCCCGTGCTGGAGTGATAAATGTTACAACCGAGATACAACACGGTAACTGGTAAGCGTTCTTGTGGTTTATTTTTTGGTGCCTGTGAAGTGACATTTGATAATTTGTTGATTAGTAAAATAGCTAATATTCGTAGTTTGGCTTTAGAGGTCTTGGTAAGTTCTTGTTGCTAGGTGCCTTGCTGAATGCTGTTTATTTAATTCTATTCCTCTTTTTGGTGAAAGTAAAAGTAAAAAAACTAGGATTCTTCTCTTAACATAAGATAAACATTGGGATTTATAATAAGTAAAAGAAAAAGAAAGGAAAAAACTAGGATTCTTCTCTTAACAGAAGATAAACATCACTGTCCCTCAACGATCTTACTAATGCTGCTCAACGAAAAACTCCTCGTTTTTCCTTCTTTCTTTTTTTTGGGTCACGTTCGCAGAAGGTAAAGAAGCATAATACTCTTTCAAGAAAAGCTTCTTCTACCACTGGAGAGAGTTCAGCAACCGAGGGCCGCCTGGGGCGATGAGATTTCCTGCAGTATCGTACACAATGACTCCAGAAAAATCCGGGAGCTGGCACTTCTCTCCCATCAGTATGTTCTTCTGCCAGAGGCATGCTTCACCATCCATTCCTGGTTGGACTTGATGAATGCTTATAGCCGGCTCAGAGTACCGACGACTCACGGAGATGAGGCGGCGCCACCGCCTGGCATGCGAAGCACATGCCATTGATATGAAGGCACATAGCAACATAAAAGCCGCTGCTGCTGCGGCTGCGCCTCCGAAGCTGGATATAGTGGTTGTTCCCTTGGTCATGCTTTGGATTAGCAGAAGTTGGCGCGGCATCTTTTTTGAAGGTGGTGAAGAACTAACTATTACCCTAGTCTTTTGTTCTTTGCGCTCTTTCTATTGACATTGTATGCTTATATACAAGTAGGTAAAATGTAAGGTTTGTGGAGTAGGTTTGGTGAAAGCTATGTGAAGCCTTTTGGAGTTGTTTACTTGTTTCCTGAGGCCCTAACTGAACCATTTCAACTTAATCCTGTGGCAGGGATAATGAATAAGAGAACTCTTTGTAGTAATATATTTTCTTATAACTATTGGTGGTTAATTGAAGACCAAAAACAAAAAGATCAATAAATACCCTGTTTATTCTGAAATTTTTTAAGACAACACATTCTCCAAACTATGAACAAAAATGAAGAATCTGCTGTTTCGAATGATCTACCAAAGTTGACACACATTTTCCGTTAAAGCGTTAGTGCACCATTCGACCATGTACCTTTGACCGTTTACTGTTACAGCCATTTTTGAAAGAAACTTCATAAACTGCCACATTAGAAAAACTGAATCGTCAACTATATTTTGCAGTATACTTGACCTTAATTTGAAGTATTAGCAAAACGAGGTCTTGAAAATTTCTATTAGGGCCCTAATTAACTGCAGCGCGATGAATGAAACTGTACAACGTTCCCTCACAACATCAAAGTGGTTCTCTCTCATAAACCTCGCCTTATGCAACCTTCTCTCTCTAAAACCACAAATAAAACCTTCTAAAGATGNACTTGTTTCCTGAGGCCCTAACTGAACCATTTCAACTTAATCCTGTGGCAGGGATAATGAATAAGAGAACTCTTTGTAGTAATATATTTCTTATAACTATTGGTGGTTAATTGAAGACCAAAAACAAAAAGATCAATAAATACCCTGTTTATTCTGAAATTTTTTAAGACAACACATTCTCCAAACTATGAACAAAAATGAAGGATCTGCTGTTTCAAATGATCTACTATAGTTGACACAATTTTCCGTTAAAGCGCTAGTGCACCATTTTACCATTTACCTTTGGCTGTTTACACCATTTTTTAAAGAAACTTTATAAACTGCCACATTAGAAAAACTGAATCGTCAACTATATTTTGCGATATGTTTGACCTTGATTTGAAGTATTAGCAAAACGAGGTCTTGAAAATTTCCATTGAGGGCCCTAATTAACTGCAACGTGATGAAACTGGACAACGTTCCCTCACAACATCAAAGTGGTTCTCTCTCATAAACCTCGCCTTATGCAACCTTCTCTCTCTAAAACCACAAATAAAACCTTCTAAAGATGAATAATTACGGAGAGAGATGCAAAGAAAAAGGAACATAACTACATTAACCATCATTTGTGGCCTCATCGATGAGAGGACGCTGTGAACTCTTCCCCGATTCTTCGGTTGGCAGGCACTTCACCTCCATCAGCAATGCCACCACCTCCTTCATGGTGGGCCGATCGGACGGCGATGAGTTGACGCAGAACATGGCGATCCCCAGTGTCTGCAGCAACTCCTGCACTGTCTGATCAGGCATGCTCCTCAGCTTTGAATCCAGGACGTCAGTCGCAGGGTCGCATCCGGCCATCTTCTTCCTCACCCACTCAACTATGTGGAGGCCGTCGCCCACCATGGGCTCAACAGCACTCCGCCCGGTCAGAATCTCGAGGAGGACCACTCCGTAGCTGTACACGTCGCTCTTCGCTGTTATATTGATGGCGTATGCATATTCTGAAGAAGAACACACGACCCGTTTTAAAAATCAAATTTCGCAGAATGCAGTCGAGCGGTCATGCAATGTATTGAATTGGGAAGAATTACAATGTGAATAGAAGTTCAAAGATGCATCTAATCAGCAGAAAGAATGCTTCCAATATATGGAAAAGAATGCAATTGTTTCGCTGAATTGGGAGAATTATCTCATCAGCAGAAGTGATAATTAGCTCTTCTGTTTAGAAACTAGATGACAAAAAATACCAACTAAAACAAGGTATATATTACATCCATAAAAAATTATCTAATTTAGAGCATGAACAACATATTATCAGCAAAGCTTTAAAAAAACTTACTCCACACTACTAGGTAACTAATGTATTTATAAGTTACTTAAAAAAAATGTATACATTAATTTTTTTTAAAAAAAAGGAACCTCATATGGTCTCAGGAGAATTCACTTACCTGGTGCTATGTACCCATAGGAACCAGCTATTCTAGACATGGTGTGATGAAAATTCGGCGAGTTCATCAGCTTTGCCAGCCCAAAATCAGCTAAATAAGCTTCATATTTATCATCCAACAGTATATTATTGCACTTAACATCTCTGTGAAGAATAGGAGGAACACAATCATGGTGGAGATAAGCTAAACCTTGTGCGGATCCGACAGCAATTTTGTACCTCGTTTCCCAATCCAAGTTCCTATTTTCCTTCAAAAGCTGCTGCAAATTTCCGTTGGGGACATAGTTATAGAGGAGAAGCTTAATCGACTTATTCGAACAGTACCCAACAAGTTTCACAATGTTCCGGTGCCTGATCCGACCGAGGATCTGAATCTCTGCAGCGAATAAATCTAGCAACTCATCTTCCTTGTTCAATTTCCAGAGCTTTTTCACTGCAATAATTTCCCCATTGGGCATGTCGGCTTTGTAGACTATCCCAGAGTATCCTTTTCCAATCACATTCTCCTCTCTTAAGCACTCCAGTATGTTATTAATGGTAAAGTTTAGTTTCTGGAAAGGAATGAAGGTCCAAGGATAAGAGAAATCATCTTTGCCATCGCACGATGAATTTATTGGTTTCGCCCCCACTAGCTTTGTGCTTCTAGTAATTAAAATCCAGATTGAAACGAACAGTAACACGACGAAGCCCAAAGTTGCGCCAATGAGTGTCGCAACTTTCAATGACTTGAAAGCGGTTTTGCGCACAAGGTTTGAAGAACAGGTGTACCCATTGAAGGATTCACAGAGAATTGGATTATGAATGTACGAACTGGGGGAAATTGTTCGAAAGAACGGAGTGAGAGGAATCGGACCGGAGAAGTTGTTATATGAGATGTTAAGAAATGTCAAACTTGTGAGCATGCTCAATACCTCAATCCCTCCAGATAGTGAATTGCTCGAAATATCTAATGACTGTAATTGCGTTAGACTAGAAAATTCCTCAGGTAATTCTCCGAAAAACTTATTTGAGCTCAAATTTAAGCTTATACTTAAGCTCGTCAACGAGCCAATCTCTCTAGGTATCGGACCGGATAGGCTGTTTGAACTTAAATCAAGCAAGGCCAATCTCTGCAAGTTCTTAATAGATCTGGGCAATGAACCAGCAAGCAAATTGTTGTTTAAGATGAGCTTATTCAAGTAGCTAAAATTGCTGAAACTTGAAGGGATTTCTCCGGTAAAACGGTTCTGGCTAAGATCAAGCTGTTCTAAGTTCTTAAGCTCTCCCAATCGAGGGGGAATTTCTCCTGTGAGCTCGTTATCATGCACATCCAAAAGCTCCAAAACCGCAATGTCGGCAATTTCTTCGGGCAATTTTCCGGAAAAACGGTTCGAATAAAGGTCCAAAAAGACGAGGTTTTGAAGCTTACCTATCTCTTTCGGAATCTGACCGGAGAGCCGATTCTCTCCGAGCCTTAGTCTCACTAAAGACGGGCAATTTCCTACGCTTACGGGAAGCTCCCCGCTCAAAGAATTCCCCAAAAGAAGCAGCTTGCTGAGCTTATTCAAGCCGAATAACTCTTCAGGAATCGGCCCGCTGAGCTTATTCTTGGATAAATCAAGAGAGCAGAGCTCACCGCAATTGCCCAGAGAACTAGGAATCGATCCCGACAGCAAATTGCCCCACAAAAAGAAAATCTGAAGGGACTGCAAGCCCCCAAGTTGCGACGGAATCGAACCGGAGAGCGAGTTCTTATCCAATTGCAGAGCAATAAGGCTGCTGCAATTGCCCAACTCCTTCGGAATCGGACCGGATAGCAGATTATCAGAAAGATGGAGCTGTTCTAAAAATTCAAACTTTCCGAGCTCGGCGGGGATCTCCCCTGATATCCTATTAGCAGAGAGATCGAGGATCGCCAAAGACGAGCAATTCGAGAGATCGGAAGGGATCGGGCCGGAGATCGAGTTGCCCCAAAGGAGCAGACTCGTGAGCTTCCGGAGCCGGCCCAGTTGGCGGGGGATGGGGCCGGCGATCCGGTTCATGTGGAGGTACAGATTCTGCAGCTCCGAGCAGGAGCCCAATTCGGGCGGGACGGGGCCGGAGATGTTGGTGTCGTACAGAGCTAGGGTTTGTAGGCTCACCAGGTTGCCGAGTTGGGGAGGGATGGGGCCGGAGAGGGCGGTGGCGGCGGCGCCGAAGACGGTGAGGTTGGCGAGGGCGCCGAGCTGGGCGGGGATGGGGCCGGAGAGGTCGCGGTTGCCCCCGACCCGGAATTGTCGGAGGGAGAGGAGGGAGCCCAGCTGGGGAGGGATGGAACCGTTCAAGATGTTGTCTTGGAGACAGAGGATCCGGAGCGAGGTGAGCTCGGAGAGGGAGCCGGGGATGGGGCCGGAGAGGGAGTTGGAGGAGAGGTCGAGGACGCGNTGGGCGGGGATGGGGCCGGAGAGGTCGCGGTTGCCCCCGACCCGGAATTGTCGGAGGGAGAGGAGGGAGCCCAGCTGGGGAGGGATGGAACCGTTCAAGATGTTGTCTTGGAGACAGAGGATCCGGAGCGAGGTGAGCTCGGAGAGGGAGCCGGGGATGGGGCCGGAGAGGGAGTTGGAGGAGAGGTCGAGGACGCGGAGGGAGGAGAGGGAGGAGAGGGAGGAGAGGATGGGCCCGGAGATGTTGGCGGAGGAGAGGTTGAGGACCTGGAGCGAGGAGAGGTGGGGGAGGAGCCCGGTGGGGAGGGAGGAGAGGTTGAGGAAGGTGCCGGGGAGGGAGAGGGAGGTGACGAGTCCACCGGGGGAGCACGTGACGCCGCGCCATGAGCACGGGGTTGGGTCCCTGGGGTTCCACGAGGGGAGGAGAGGGGAGGGAGCGGTGGGGAGGAGGGAGAGGAGGGCTTCGCCTTCGAGGGAGAGGGAAATGGTGGGGGTGGTGAGGATTAATGTAAAGAAGAAGAAGAAGAAGAAGTAGTAGTAGTAGTAGTAGTAGTAGTAGAAAAGGAAAGGGGTGGTTTTGGGTTTCATCTTTTGGGGTTTTGGTGGAGGAGGTTGAAGTTTCCAGTTAATACTGCAGCATCTATCATGCATGCAAACACTGGGAATTGATAATGTTGCTTAATTCCACCACTGCTTCACTCGAGATAGTTGGGAGCATGCATGCATGCATGCATGCGCGCGCAAGAGGGGGAGAATCATGAAAATGGTGATTACAAAGTTGTCAACTTTGGAGGAGGTGGGGGTGTTAGATACCAACAAGCTAGGATTAGGATTCAGGGAGTTTTTTGCACAAATCGTGAGAGGAGAGATGGTGGAAACTAATTAATGGGCTAAGCTCTGAGCATGCATGTTTATATATACTAAAGCAGTGGTGGTGGTGGTGGTGGTGGTGGTGATGAAAGGTCCTAGAGTGAGAAGAGAAATGGTGGTGAATGTGTTTCTTAGCATTATGCTTAGAACATAAATGGAGTGTGAATGCCGTGAAAGATGAAGAAACTACTAACAGTATTATTAGGATTAATCACTTTACGTTGTGATGAGGAAGATCAAAGGGAATAGAGAGAGAGGTGGTGGGGTATGTTTGAGCTTCACCTTAATAGGGCATGGAGGAGTGATATACATGCATGTGTATATATTGATACCTTTATCTTAAATTTTGCTGTTAAAATGGAGGGATTTTAATTATTCAAATTAGTGCTAAATAAAATCTGCCTTACTCACGTGACATGAGCTTGAGCCTTGAGGGTGCTCCCTTTGTCCCCTTCTCTCTGATGGCCTCCACCTCAAAGTCTAATTAGGCCCAAGAAATTAATGCCCTAATTGTACTAGGCTAAAGAGTTAATTAATTAGTGATTCTGCTCACTTCTACGCCCTTTGAACTTCTGCTTTTGAAACAATTTTCTTTTACATATTGAAAACATTTTAAAAGAAAATAATGTATATTTTTTTAAAAAGTTAAATTCCAACAATATTTTTGTAGAAGCTTCAGCAGAACCAGCTAAATACGTTAATAAAATATCTAACGACAATTTATGAAAAGATAAAAGCTGTTTTAAAAATCATACTAATGTAAGAACAAGTGGCTGCAGGGCCATTCCAAGCCCTCCTCTTCTTGGGAAGGGCATGTTTTGATGACAATGGGAGTGATCGATGCACGTGAGACAAAAAATCTTAGGGGACTGTGTTAAAGTAAAAGTGCATGGAGAGATTAATTAATAAGAGAGAGCACGTACGTACCCACCCCCCATGCATTGGGATGCTTAAATGGTCCTCCTCCTCAATTTTTTTCCCAATAAGTCCTTCAAATTTTTTTTTTTTTTAATCCTCTCTCATTTACTCAGCACTTCATCGAGAAAATTTTTTAAAAAAAATTTAAAAAAAGATGAGAAAAGATTAAATTAGTGGAAATATTGGGAGGGAGTTAGGGTTTCGAGAGAACAAGGGTGGTGGGGTTTTGGGAAGGGGGCAAAAGATAAAGTAGTAAAATTGTGAAATAGTGAACCGGGCCAGGTGAGCGAGATTTTTTTAGTGGATAAAAAATTGGACCGGGCACGGTTCACCATGCGAGTGGGTCGAACCGGGCGTGGGGCTTTTATTAAGGGCGCGTTGGGGCTCATCTTTTTGACCGTACCCACACAAGACAATGACATCACCTCGGGAACATGGCCCGAGTCCGGTGCTCTGAGATTGGGTTCAAAACTCTGGATCGGATCGGATCGAATTGAAACAAAACTACACGGGCTTGAACTGTTGAATACATAATGCTATACTGGGTCGTAATTTGGACTTGTATCAAAATGATATTTTAATTTTCAGAGTGTGTGCAAAATTCACCACTCCATAAATTTTATTTTTACAATCATCGGCTTCTAAATTAGGTAAAATATAAATACCTAAAACCGGTCTGCAGGTCGAGCCTCTGTTCAGACCGAAGTAAATCTACTCAGCTCGAACCTGGCCCAGCCAGAAAATTGTTGAGCTACTTACATTTTAAAAAAAAAAAAACAAATTTGACGAGGATCAATCAAGAAAATCTAAAAATTTAATCGGATCGATATGAATTTCATCGGGCCTCCAATTTTCAGAACTGGCCCGACCTAGTGAATCATACATTGGGTGGGTCACGCTAGATTTGCTCAAATCTAATTGTGTGGTAGGTACATTTATGACCTGTGGGTAAGCATGTTAAAATGGAAATAAGAATCCAATTTAGTAGGTTAGATAATTTATTTACAATTTAACTATATCTAATTTATTGTCTACGAGACTTCTCACAGAAATTTAATTAGTGTAAGTAACCTCCCTCGGCTTAATTCTGTGTTCTTAATTAAATTGTGGCCGCTCTTTTGTACTAATTAATCTAAAACCAATTTATTTACATGATGCATGTATATAATATATACTATATTGACTTAACCATGCACGTACCCACACAAATATGTTCTTCTAAGTTTCCAAAGTTAATTACACATCTTATATATTTAAGTCCTTTTTTGCGTATATTATCACACACCCAAATGCATGCATGCACACCACAATTACCAAATTAATTACTCACTTATATATCTAGAGCTTCTCTCGCTTCCTGACGCTCACCTTCAGGCCACCCTTCATGTGTAAAATAATGGACAGTTTGGGCCGAGCCACGTGTCCCCGCGCCACCTCTACGCGGAAATTTCCGATCACCGCCGCTACGACCGCCTTCATCTGCGTAAAAGCCAGGTCCTTCCCGAGACACGTCCGCGGGCCGGTGTTAAACGCCAAGAATACGTACGACGGCACGTGCCGGATCTTCTCCCCGCCCGCCACGAGCCACCGCTCCGGCTTGAAATCCATGCAGTCGGCGCCCCATATCCCCTCCATCCGCGCCATCGCGTACAGCGAAAACATAATTCTCTGCTGCCGGTGAACGTGGACGCCGCTCGGTAGAGTGTCGGGTTTCGCCGCCGACTTGTGCTCGAAGGGGACGGGCGGGAAGAGGCGCAGGGACTCGCACAGCGCGGCGTGCGTGTAGACGAGTTTGTGCAGCTGCGCGGGGTGGTTCGCCGGTGCGTGGCGGGTCAGCTCGGCGACGATCCGGCTCTCGACGTCGGGGTGGTGGGCCACCAGCCAGAAGAACCACGTCAGCGCCGAGCTGGTCGTGTCGCGCCCCGCCACCATGAAGTTGAGCGCCGTGTCCCTCACAAACCTCTCGAACACGTGCCCCCGCGCGTGCGCCATCTCCCTCCCCACCTCCTCCTCCGAGTCCAAGTACGAACCCAAGAGGTCGTAGCCGCGTTGACCACCACCACCACCACTGCTGCTATTCTTAGCTTCTCTTCGCATGGCGATGTATTGAGCTATGGATTCGTCTATCACCTTCGTTGCTGTGGCCATTTTTCGGTAGTGGCCCACGTTGAGCCTCCTCTGTAGCTTCCACCATGCATGAGGGGTGACGTGGCGCGAGAACAGCACCTCCTCGACGTCGTCCATGGCCTTGGCGAAGGGGACCGTTGGAAAGTCAACGGAGAGGCACCCCGGGTCAAATCCAAACACGAACATCGCCGTGGTATCAAACGTGAGCCTAAGAAACACGTCTTGTAGATCGAACACCAAGTTTCCTTCAGCTAAATGGCTGAGTAATGGAACAAGCCCTTTTTCCAGCTTCTCCTTTGTGGACTGAGCCACAAAGGCCCGGAATTTGGGCTCGGCCATTAGAGCATGGGCCTTCTTACGTTGAAAGGCCCAGGAGTCGCGGTCGGCATTGAAGATGCCGTCGCCGAGCACGTCGAAGATGGCGGCGAACTCCCGGCCTTTCGGGTAGTTGGCAAAGTTGGCGGTGAACACGTAGCGCACGTCGTCGGGATCGCAGGTGAGGAGGACGTCGACCTTGGAAGCCCACGGGCCTTTGAAGACGAAAGCCCTCCCCGCGAGCCGGAGGACGTCGGTGCTCCACTCTAGGAGGCGGTCGTAGTTCGCAAGCACCGACGGGAGCACCCCGAGCACAGGCCAGTTCACCGGCATTCTGCGGCGGCGGTTGAGATGGTGGAGGAAGAGGAAACATGGTATGGATAGTAGGATTTCTGGGTATCTTTTGGCTAGGGTTAGCGGAGTCACAAGCCATTGCAAATAGTAGTCCATTGCCATTGTTAATGGCGGTTCATGCATGATGCATGTGTGTGTATTCACACACTCTCGAGTGTGTTGGATTAACATAGAATGGTTATTTATAAGCCCTAGCCACACCTGATTTTTAAGTATGGTTTGGATACATTTGGCCAAATTTAGAACCCTCTTGATTGGGCTCCATATTCAAAATAAGAAATATTCCTAAAACATTTTAAAGCCAATAACCTAATGTGGTATGCTTACCCACTACAACAGAATTAGGTTATAGGGACACATGTTTGGGACATTTTTGAGTAAGTGTCCCATTTATGCTAAAACTTAAAAACACATCTACTAATGCCTAAATATAAAGTCCAATCCAATAAAAAATAAAAGATTACTCTACTCAACCCACCATACCTAGTGCATTTAGCCCGATTACAAACAGAAAAGAAAAAAAAGAAAAATCAATTACCATCTTTTTTTCTCTCTTTACTCAATTCACTGAAATTCTAGACGAAAAGTCTTTACTGTCGTCCTCCTCCGCCACCGCAGCCAATGAGATAGAGTTTCGGCGGTTGTTAAATGCTTAAATAAGTGTTTGTAAATTAGCAGCACTCTTTTAGGTTATAGCAACACTCTTTAACTGTCACTATATACCTAGCGACCCCACATATAGCAATACTTTTTAAAAGTGTCGGTAATTTTAGCTAACAGCACTTTTTTGACATGTACCTATATTTAAAAGTGTCGCTATAGACCATTTTTGTTGTAGTGACCTCGGAAGTTATTAATTACAGCCTATATAGAGTAAACGAGTTAGCTTAGCATGCGACAGAAAATTAGTTGTTTTGCTTAATTTTCTAATTATATCCTTTTATGGTACTTAATTGAAATCGGCTTTAACTCTAGAAAACTAAAAGCACTAGTAATTAAATTGTGCACATCATATATATACAAGTTTAGTATTTCATCAGTAATTGTACATGAGTATTTTCTTTTGTTTTTTTTCTCTTAAGTGTGTATTAATTAGCATTAACTATATTATTTCTAGTGATGTACTTTTTATAATGTAATCTAGATATATAAATAAATCAACTACGTACCTGTGTAAGTGATCGGTGATCACAAAGATAGTTAAGACCCAAAAAAAGGAGTAGATTCAAAATTAGTAACTTATATTAAGTTTCTTTGACCTCCGAGCTAACTCATGGGTGCTGTTTAATTCTTATAGCAGTAATTAAGTATCGTCAACTTAGTAGTTGTTGTTGTTGTATATATTTATGTGATTCAATCTTAACCGTATACATATATATCAACACTTTGTTTCTTCGTTTCGAGAGTTTATATACTAAGTTTTAGCAAGGAAAAGGAGGCATCTGCATCTATATATAGTACTCTGATTATTCAATTACTTTGAAAAAAGTGGGAAATTTTTCTTTAAGAAAAAAACAAGAACAATTAGATGACCAGTTAAAAAACAACTGCTATTGATCAACTTGTTTACATAAACTTTCACATTTATATATATCAGTTACACAATTATTTTCTGCATCGATATATCTTATAATATATTTTCATGCTTCTATAGTACATTTTCGGCACTCCAATGCAAATGTTTTCTGGTCTCAATTCTCATATACAGGGAACCACTCTATGCATGTTTACAGGTTTTAAGAGAAGCTTCTTTTTCAAATACTTTAGGATAGATTATGAAAATGATAAACCTTAATATTTTTACATTAGAACTGTGACCAAATGATTTAATCTTCATCTGGGAGAGCAGAAATAATTTAATCTTCAGAACGACCCAGCCGGACCCTCTCAAAATTGTCAGTAAGGTTAAACAACTATATAATTCATGGGATTTTCTTTTAGCGGCTAATCAATAAAGTTTTTTTTTTTTTTTTCCATCCATCTCGTTTCGAGGCCTAGCTGCCTCACTTCTGTAGCCTAATTCATCTTTTCAATGAATGAAGCGGGTAGCATGCTACCTTTTCCTCAAAAAAAAAAAAAAAAAAAAGAACTATGACCAAATGACTATAAAATTAAAGAAATTTATGTTAAGTACTACAAGGCCAAGGAACCTAAATTGAGCGTTTGATAGGGACCCGTATGCCTGTTTCAATACCATAATTTTCCCTGTTTAAGGAAATTATCGAGTTCATTAGCATTATAGGAAGTATGTTTGTTGTTCTGTTGCCATAATTTAGGAGAATTATAATTAACTAATTAAGGTTCATTCTCTTGTCAATTATACGTAGAAATTGGAGCAGAGAACTTGGATTACAAGCTTCTAACTCTGGAAAGAGGAAATGGCAAAGTGGCATCACAGAAGATTTAATTGTGACAAAGAGAACATGCTAGCAATAGGAAGGGCCCACTAAAATTAGGAGGTATATATGGGTTCTATAGATTTAAATATTTTATAACTACCATTCATTTTGAATTTTATGAAATATATATATATAGTATAGACCACACTGTAGTGATGGTCTCTTTCAACCCCCAATAAGATCCTTAGTTTAGGCCATATTTGTTGAGTGAATATTTATATCCCGAGCAACTGGTAGTTGATCATTAATTTTCTTACTGAGGTAAAATAACCACGACTAGTGGAAAAGGAGGTGGCCTTTGACTTTGAGTCGTAAAACTCCATGGATATTTGATATGACTTCTATAAAGTTGAAAAACCTTTTCTTGCCTGAAAAGTAAGAATTGTAATTGGAAACTTATGCATCATCAGTAAAACTATATATAAAAAAATTTCATACAGACTATCGTTTGTTCTTAATACAAGTGTCAAAAAACTTCCTAATTGGTATTCGAGATTTAAAATTTGAAGTATAATTGGTTTCATATTTTTAACTAAATTTATTTATAAAAAATTAAACAAATCAATTCTCTAAATAATAATAATAATAATAATTTGGCACAAATTCTGCAAGAACCTATCAAAAAAAAAAAAAAAAAAAAAANAAAAAAAAAAAAAAAAAAAAAGGAAATGCACCAGCCGGGAATCGAACCCGGGTCTGTACCGTGGCAGGGTACTATTCTACCACTAGACCACTGGTGCTGTAGTAATTAGATATTCCACAGTTATTTAGTAATATTAGTAACCATTAGCCAGCAAACTCTTTTGGAGTGTAAATTTTATTCCTCCCCGTAATAAACTTTTGTCTTATATATATATTTATTGAATACTACAAATATTACATTTTTAAACTTTAATTTTTTATAGGTAGAGTCACTTTGTTAAATTTTTTTCATTTATTTGTCAACCGAAACAATATGGAGGCTGATTTAATTGTTGCAGCGACTTCAAAAACCTATTTGCTCTTGCCTTTTGAGGTTATAATTTGGACCGTAACAAATAAAAAAAATCATATAACCACCGGGCCAAACGGTTCTAAATATGTGTTTAGTCGGGGTGTTAATTGTACGTGGTTTTTGTAGAGTGCAATATAGCAGTTCGTTACCGACCGTCTCTAGCGCTAGTGGTAAAGGATTTGATGGTTGGTATTTGAGATAGTTGATTTATATTTCTAGCTAAATTTATTTATAAATAAAATAAACGAAGCAAGTAACATACTATCTATCTCTCAAAAAAAAAAAAGAAAAAAAAAAAAGAAAAACATAGCAGTTCGTTTAGAATGTGTGATTAGACGAGCAATGCACGCAATTCGGTTGACCAAATATGAACAATTAAATTAACTTTAGTTTCTTTTCCAATAAAAAGAAAAAAGAAAAGCTCTGAACAAAATTACAAAGATTATCGAAAAAGACCAATCAA